>NC_085089.1:4490525-4790525 GCF_963422355.1 Corticium candelabrum | reverse complement strand
GAGGACAAGAATTGGTAGAACCATCGTCCCCAAGACGGTAATCAAACATCCTGATTTGTGAATGTTTTCTTTCTTGTCATTGTCAGACTTGTTAAAGCCATAGCAGTGACTGCTGTTTCTTTGAAAATTCCAGTCCTTCTGGAAAGATCCTAAACGGTTTCTTTCAAGGAGCCGTTTGGCAAACTATTCTGTCAGCACACTACGTAACTGCAGAAAGGTGAATACCGATTTAGTATGCCTTGATAATAAAATGAAGGAGCGACTAGGTTGGTGTGACACCAAAACTTCTTTGTCATATAATTGCCTTTCTTGACACCCAAACATGGCAAGAAAACCTAAAGTTCAAACTTCTGAGCAAGATAGTGAAGACGAAAACGTTGATGATAATGCAGCAAAGGGGTTAATATTCTTGCTCTTCATGTTGAGGAGGTAGTCTGTTATGCTAGAAACTATCTGCACATCAGCAAGGTGTGCTATGAGTCTGTGTGGTACATAGTTCACACCTGTCCAAACATAGTATTAGTCTCCCCTTTAACTACCACACATGTTGAAAGGATGTTTTCATCGCTGAAACTGATCAAGACAGGCCGGCGCACCAGCATGAGCATCACCACCTTGTCTGACCTTACGAAAGTATACCATGAAGGACTCTTCAAGACTTTCACGCTGACGTCGCTATTCAGCTGTGGTGGGAACGATGCAAGACCAACTGCTGTCTAATCAAAGTTTCAGAAAGCAATACAGAGCAAGGAAAACTGGAGAGTTGACCCAAGACGATAGCACTAGCAGCTTTAGTTTAGATGACTGGGACGTGTGGCATAATCCTCTACGACCGCGTCTACAAATAGTTTTCCAGAAGGTACAATTTTGCACATTGTTGTGCTAAGTTTCCCTGTTAATGTTCTGCTATTGTCTCACATAATTATAGTGCACTTTCAAGTTTGTCTTTTGAGGTTCCATATCTTTTTCACTTTACTGTAAAGCAATAAAAGATTGCTTTGCAGGTATGTTGTCTCAAAGTTGTTCTGGTTATTGTCATGCTTTGTATATATATCAAATAATAGAAATAAAGTGTTGTTTGCGGGCTCAAAATTTGTTAGGATAGGCGTGGTCTGAATGGGCGTGGCTTTGGCAAACCTGTTTGTCCGGACAAAAAAATTTCCTTATATTCCACTCTGTGTGTGTATATATATATATATATATATATATATATATATATATATATATATATATTGCAGAACTAAATATATACTAGCATCTCAACCTGGCATTGCCCAGGTAACACTAGACGGGTGCATCTAGGGTTGCATATTTTACATGTCCTACATATTAAAAACAACGCAGCCCCTACAAAGTACGTTATTGCTCTATATCTTTATTAGATATGAAACCATGCACACGTCACGCAGACGTCAACAGGTTCATCTTGTGCGGCGGGTTCCTACAAGTATCTTGCGGTTTTACGGCACAATGACACGCTCCACTCGGTAAATCAACAACAGAAATACCACGACGAACACACAGGTTTGTAACCCTTGCTAGACCTCAAAAGGGGGCCATCTAAATACTGAAACGCGCGTTTGTAATATTGTGGTGTGGAATGCAGTCTTCATGCAACAGTCTGTGTAGACCCGTGCTGTCTTGGTCGGTCTGTTTAGACCCTTGTTAGATAATGTGATTGTGGGAAGATAGCCAGATGGTTTTGATTGCTACTGTAATACAACAGATGTCCCATTCATGACTCACTTGCGTCAGCTAGTACAGAATACACTCGATACCGCTGGTAGAGTAATATCCAGGCATCAAACAGATTCTGGTGTCATGTGCATGGGGATCGTAAATTCGAAGTTTCACCATGGTCACGTCGTCGCGAGATTTCACTTGGGGTCGACTCCTATGGAGGGTACTGTCTAAATGCTGTGGCGTGCGTTTGCATTGTGGTGTAGAACGCAGTCTTCATGCACAGTTTCATGGCGATCGGCCTGGCAGTTTTGGCATGATTGATGTTACAGACAGACAGACAGATCAGACTTATATATCTTTTTTTTCCAAACTCAAACAATCTCCCCAAACAATCTTCCCAAACATCCCCAAACCAACAAGTCTTACATTACACTAGGTATATCCCAACTATCAACGTTCTGTACTTCAAGCTGAAGTCTCTTATGAATCATTCTTGAATTATGTTCCATAATTAAATAGAAAGTTGCTGCATCATATTTTGGAAAGCCTGGTGGAATTTAAAAGTACTGACTGTTGAGGTTTTGGAAGCAATAGCTTTCAAAGTTTTGATGCTGAATAATGACCACAGCCCCAAGGTCTCAACCACTAATGGGTAAACGAGACCACCAGCTGTACAAACTTGGTCTTCATGGCGAATATCCTTTTGTTCTTCACCTGCTGTGGCTCCAGCCCTTACAGCTGCATGTCAAGATAGGCAAGTCGACTTTCCAAGAAATCAGGATATTATATATATATATATATATATATATATATATATATATATATGATGAAGTACATCATGACATAATTACAGTTTGTTTGATTAATTGGCCATCTCATTTGCAAAGCATCCTGCAGGCCTGGTGTTGATTTCTCTACTGTGCAGAGATGTGCATGACTTGAGTAATGTAACAAACTTTTGCAAACTAAGTACTTTATAGAATGTTGTTTAGATTTATTAGATAGTTATAATGTTTAGCGTTGTTATACAGTTTCTAAAGGATTTGCACACGCAATATTTGAGGGTACTTAAATTAGACACCATTTTTATAAACAGGAAACAGTGCATTTGCCATACAATCAAATGTAGACAATAGTTATGTGCCAGATCTGTTGCAATTCAAAGCAATTGTAGTTGGTGGAACTCAAAATTTATATGATGTACTGAAAAAATGACTTGTTGATTTGCCAATGTGGTGTTTTTTAGCATGATGTTAACAGTGCTTGCAGTGCTGCTAGCAGTATTACTGCAGTCCACTTAATGTCACAGTTGAGAGTCTTAATTTCAGTTTTTCTGAGTCTGTGTTATTGTAACAAAGAGGTGTGCTTAGTTTACATGAAATATGGTTGCTTTGGTTTTAGTTGTCAACATATGTCACATAACTGGTTTATGAGCAGTCATTTTCTCGTTTAGATTACTAGTTTTGTTAGCTTGTTGTTTTGCTTGCAAGGCACACTACCATGCTTTGTGGCATAGTAACCTGCTTAATTAACGTGCCTGTTATATGATGTTTGCTATCTTGATTTCATTTGGTTGACTGTAGAATGGTAACATTATAATGATCAAGTATGGAATGGATGTATTAAACAATTTAGACAATCCATTTGGCTTAATAACGGTGTTGGTATCACAATTGTGTTGATGCTTTTTCTGTATCGTAAGACTTGTTTATGACTTTCAATCAGCTTTTTATGTATAAGGATATTGATATTTAAAGTGTACGTACTATATTACCACTTTAGGTACATCAAACACATATAAACATTTTCAGAGTTTGGAAAATGATAAATTTGATACAGCATGGAAAAATGATATGATAATGTTAATATATTTATACACATTTTCTGCAATGGTATTGGACAATAAACAGCATTTTGCAAAATGAATGAGTAAACAACAAGCCTATATAGTTAGTTATGCTAGCTCCTATGAGAAAAAGAAACGACACTTAATTGAGCTCTGTATCTTGGATAACATCTAGTCTACGTCAGGAGGTGTTTTATGCAATCATTTTCCTAAGCAGGCTTTTCAAGAAAACTTGATCTACCAGCAATTGGCAAAATTACAAAACAATACAAAATTCTGTCACCCACCAAATTCCTGTTGCCAAATCTAACTACGTAATTCAAAAACCTTCTTATATAATCCTCTATCCGCCAGGCAGTACTGGATGGCTGAGAATTGTGTGTCAAAACATAATTCTCAGTTCTACCCATCGATGGTCATCAGCATTAATGCGCTCAGAGATCATTTTGCCTCTGTTGTTACATCGCAAAGTTCTGATCACGCATCAAGTTTCAGTGGAGCGGAGGCATCTACTGTAGCTATGATGTCACTCTGCAGTCTACTTCGGTTTCTCACGAGTTCATATTCTTCAATCTCTAGCTCCACTGGTTGGAAGGAACTGCTAAGATTGGACAGCTACAAAGCTCGTTTGTCCTGACAACCTTTCCTTCAGATTCTTGAAAATTGCTGCAAACGTTAATTATTTATTGCGATTCCAGCATCCACTATATTTTAACAAGTCTATTAAAGCTGCTACCAAGTGATTGGAAAATGGGTAATATGTGACATATGTGACACCTACACATAAGGGTGGTTCAATGAAATCTGCTAATAATTATCATCTCATATATTGCTTTACTTTCTGTTGTATCCAAATTGATGGAGGGTCGACCTTCTTTCGTGCTATCAAAGTGCTTTTTGCCCATCTCATAGGACCGAGGATGTTTTGGCTCATTCCGTCAATAAGTGGTTATCTGAGTAAACAAGATATCGATAATGGTATTTCTTGACGTAAAGAACGCTGTTTATTCTATTGACAATACTATTCTGCTGAAGAAACTCTCGTTACTAGGAGTGGAGTCCTCTTCTCTGAAATGGTTCAGAAGCTATCTCAAAATAGATTCCTAAGAGTCAGTTTTGAACAAATAAAATCAACCTGTTTTTTTGTGAAAATGGAGTTCTGATCCTCAAGGTTCTGTGCTTGGACCATTGCTTTTATTCCTTGTAAATTAATGACCTACGTGATGTTGTTCGTAAGTATAAATATACACGTCCATATGAATAGACTTCTCTGCCCACCAGGAAGGAACTTTTTGAAGAGAGCACTAAGCTTTAGTGGATTGTCAGCTATGGAACAGATTGCCGGAGTGTGTGATAAGAGCCCAGTCTCTTGACTAGTTTAATTAAACGGATGTATAAGTCTACTGTAATGTGTTTAGTGTAATCTTGTTAGACCTAGAGCTCAGTACTGTAATCTTTTGATTGCTGTTGCTGCAGTTTGTCATATCAGGCGTTGTGTCTGTTAGATGCTGCAGGGTACTGTGGTAAACCGGTCTTTGACTGAAGAGTATTGCCCTGGATAAATAAACCACTTACTCACTCACTAGTTGACAGCTGTACATGTCAACTAGCCAGGCTGAGCCATAAACATTAATGTTGATGCAGACAAATGATCGAACAGACAGATAGACAAACAGCCAGACAGGTTGGCAGACAGTTATGTGTATTCATTTTCAATTGTCTTGTAAAATCAATGAGCTGTTATTCGGCAAACTTTCCGTATTTTTCAATAAGAGCTAAAGATTTGTTGTATTGGCTTGCAACACGACTTACCTATACATGTAGGTAAACGTGTGCGTGCGTGCTTGCGTGGGTGTGTGCGCGTGGTGTGATATCTCAGTTGGTTAGAGAGTCATCTTATATAGAGTGACTACATCCGGGACCTTGCAGAGTTTTAGGTTCAAGCCACAGTGATGGCGAGCTATGGCATAATTTCCTTTGGCAAGAAACTTACACACAATTGCCTCTCTCAACTCAGGAGTATAAATGAGTACAGTACCTGGTCTTTCACTGGGGTGGCAAAGGCCTCTGATTGCGACAAAGTCCATCAGCAGCTGGGGTCCGGGTAGGACTTCGGGTGCCCACACCACAGTTGGCATCGCAGTCGGTGCTCCTGCGAACACCTGGCCAAGCTCCAAGAGATTGCTTAGCACGGCCCATAGCTTGATGCTGCTTAGTGTACAGGAACCCAGCCATCTGGCTGGGGGCATTACCGTTTAACGGCAGCTTCTTATCCATTTGCCGTTTTTTGCCGTGTGTGTGTGTGTGTGTGTGTGTGTGTGTGTGTGTGTGTGTGTGTGTGTGTGTGTGTGTGTGTGTGTGTGTGTGTGTGTGTGTGTGTGTGTGCATTTGTATATACCTGCTATTGTTACTGGCATTGATTTAATTGCGTCACTATTTTGTTTTTGTTGTGTGCATGGATTTTAGAGACATCAGGTATCTGCAGTGTGTGAACGATGCAACAAACTCCGAGTGTTCATTTATGCTGTCGGGAAGTCAGCGTCATAATTCAATTATATTGATCTCACGGTACAGCATGATGTGGAGTGCAGCAGCTGTACTCTTCACATTCCAATTTTGTAGCTTTGAGTGAATTCTAGTTGAAGAATTATGTAGCCTAGAATATATTTAGCGGTCTTTTTCTGTTTCTACTAGCTGCTTAAAGTTTGCTGAACTCTTTGTTTTGTAGGTCTCATCACCATGTGCCTCGCAAATTAGTCAACGTGTTAATTTTTTTAAATACTAGGCGAGCTTCCATGCAATGATATGTATTAGAATATAAACAAGGGATGAATATAGCTTATCCTAGAGCGCACGTATTATATATATATATATATATATATATATATATATATATATATATATATATATATATATATATTATCTACAAGTGAAAATCAGGGAAAATACTAGTAAATGCTCGTTAGCATTGTGTTAGGCGAGCGATTGTGTTCTGCCTTTACCTAGTCTCGTAACAATGGTTGTGTGGCTGTCAAACAAACGCGGGAACTCGGAAAATAGACTTTCAGTTGCCCTATAGCTTTTTCAATGCATTCCTTTTGTCACGCGTCAGTCCTGTACAGGGACTATTCAGTTCATGGGGACTATTGTGTGTTCACACCGGGGACTATTTTGTTCACGCAATTTGAATCCATGCACCCTAGCAGGGACTATTCTGTTCACGGCGACTATTCTGTTCACGGCGACTATTCTGTTCACGGCGATTATTCTGCATGTTCGCACTAGCCATGCAGTGTTCATGGCGACTATCCTGTTCACAGGCGACTATCCTGTTCACGGCCGGGAACTATTCTGTTCCCGGTGACTATCTGCATGTTCACTAGCTAGACAATTTTGCTCATTGTCAACAGTCCATACGCGCAACACTTACCGTACTCTAGCTCTTGCTCAATTTTGCTAGACGCCGATTCGAGAAACTGAGCTATGTCACGGAGTTTGCAACCACCACATGGTAATTTCTCGAGCATTATCTGCAGGTTAGACGGTCTGGATACCGAGGCTACATGATCAGAGCCGTGAGTTGTGTCTCCTCAAAGCCACACAAGACCTGAGGCTACTGGTGGAGTTCTGTAGCCGTTGTACACTAAAGCACAGCCTTTAGAACTTCGTCATTCCATTTGATTCGAGCCGTTTGCACACTTCCGATAGCGAATTCGCCTATTGCGCTTGCGCGTTTGACATGACACGATTCTAGATGCTACTGCTTTCAGACAAGAGTCGAATATTTTTGTGGCGTTTAGCGCTTTTGACATCTCTATTGCATTCCTCAAATGGTAAACAGCTGAGTGCTCAGTAGACGTCTAGTTGTAGAGACAGTGACATGTTTGTAATGAAATCTGTCCTAAAGTTGTAGACCTAGCAACTTCTGGCAACTCTACGTACAGGACAATTTCGTCCATATATTCACAGTCCACACACGATGCATTCAGCAGTATGGGCAGCAGTACTAGTTTTAGTGTAAGATCAACCAGTCCAAGTGCAACAAGCTTGAGAACGGCAGGACCGGCAAACACGTCTTCTTCTTGTTTCTTTGTACCGTCGGTAACGGGCTCGTTTACTGCAGTCGACACTACATTCAGTGAAGGGCCATCAACATCTGAAGACAGCACTGCAGCTATTGTTGTTGGCAGTATTCTGGGTGGCCTTTGTATTTTAGCGTTGCTTATAGTGGTTTTTCTTTTTCTGCTTCTAAGACAAGCACCTCAAATAAATGCAGGTTAAGTTTTCGCCATTGTAGTTTTGATTCGTCTTGTTGTGTCATACTATATGTGTTTGTAGATACCAGGTTTCATCGCAAGTACAGGTGTGTGTGTGTGTGTGTGTGTGTGTGTGTGTGTGTGTGTGTGTGTGTGTGTGTGTGTGTGTGTGTGTGTGTGTATGTTGTGTGGTGCGGTAACTCAGTTAGTTAGACAGTTATCTTATGGAGTGCATACATCCGGGACCTTAAAGGATCACAAGTTCAAGTCACAGTGATGGCGAACTATGGCATAATTTCCTTAATTAAGCAAGGAACTTGCTGCTCTTGCTTCTCTTGCTTCTCTTCTCATTGACTGGGGACCTAAGAGGCCATTGGCTGTGAAGTGACATCAGCCACTGGGTCCTGGTGAGACATCGGGTGCTCACACCACAGTTGGCTTCACAAATCGGTGCTCCTACGAGTGCCTGGCCCGGCTCCAGGAGTTTGTTAGTGCTGGCTCAGAGATCCCTGAGTAGCACACAGGGCTCAGCTTAACAGTGGGCTGGGTGGGGTGGGGGTGGGAGTGAGGAGTGAGTTGGGGTGACCTATGAGAGGCAGCTCTTGATGTTTAGGTTTAGGTTAGGGGAAGTGTGTGGTGCTGTAGCTCAGTTGGTTAGAGAATCATCCAATAGAGTGTGTACATTCGAGACCTTGCAGAATTGGAGGTTCAAGTCACAGTGATGGCCAGCTATGGCATAATTCCTTTGGGCAAGAAACTCACATACAGTTGCCTCTCTTGACTCAGGAGCATAAATGAGTACCTGATCTTTGACTGGGGAACTAAGCTGCCATCGGCTATGATGTGACATCAGCCACTGGGGTCCAGGTGAGACTGCAAGTGCTCATATCACAGTTGCCTTTACAAGTTGGTGCTCCTGTGAGTACTTGGCCCTGCTTCAGTATTGCAGACTTAGAGTTCTCTTGAGTAGCACACAGGAACCCAGCTGATAGCTGGGGGCATGGCCAGTATCTGGTAGCTCCTAATGTTCAGGTTTTGTTTTAGTGCGTGTGTGTGTGTGTGTGTGTGTGTGTGTTTGTGTGTTTGTCTGTCTGAAGTCTAGTCAAGTGTCATCTGGCAATGTTGATTTACAAACTGTTGTCTACCCTGAATGCCACAGAGGTTTCAGATGTATTTAAATGCATTGCCAAAAGAGAAACATCGATACATCAACAAAAAGGAGCCATTGAATGCCAGACATGTAAGGAGTACTTTTGAAGTATAGGAGGCTATATGCAATACACAAATGCATCAATATGCATGGGAAAACTTTTTTATGACTTTGTCTTTGTCCCAACTGAAGAGGTAGCTTGCCCGTTTAGACGGAAGCAATACAGGAGGAGGAAGGAGGTGTGTGTGTGTTTGTGTGGTGTGTGTGTGTGTGTGTGGTGTGTGTGTGTGTGTGTGTGTGTGTGTGTGTGTGTGTGTGTGGTGTGTGTGTGTGTGTGTGTGTGTGTGTGTGTGTGTGTGTGTGTGTGTGTGTGTGTGTGTGTGTGTGTTCCCGGGTGTATGATGGTGGTGCATGGACTGTGTTACGCTTTCTGTTTGGCTTGATTCCAGCTTCCATCTGACTTGTGCTACTCATTCCTTTATCCTTTTGGTACTAACATCAGAGTACTCAGGAGCCCACACACCCAGCATTGTTTGGGTGCCAAGCGGCAACATGCTTTCACCACTCTATGCAAAGCACCCACATTGGACTCACATCGCTGTATGCGAGGTGGGTGCTTGCAACCCCAGTGCTGTTCTTGCGGATCTTCAATACATGGCTGTAATCAAGTCTGTGGATTGTTTTCGTTGCACGAAGACATTGTTCAGCAAGAAGTGATAGCATGTAGTCACGACAAGCCGAGGTAAAGTGCTTAAACACCAACGGAACAAAGACTACAGTTTGAGAGTGAGCAAGTCATTTCTAACGCTACGCTGCTACATGCGAGACTCGCTGACGTCCGCCATCTTGATCACACATGACATCATGAAACCAGAAGAAGACGAGATACTTGCTGTAGTTAGTTAAGAACTGAACTGTACTAGTACTGTGTGTAGTGACTCTTGCTAGGACACGCCATCATCTATTTTAGATGGACGGTTGAGAGAGAGAGAGAGAGAGAGAGAGTGTGTGTGTGTGTGTGTGTGTGTGTGTGTGTGTGTGTGTATGTGTGTGTGTGTGTGTTTTGTTTTGTTTGGAGTGCTATTACTGTAGAGTGTGATTATTTGACTTTCTAATTTATTTATTGATGTTAGGCCACCAGACAGTACTTTTGTCAACAAACATGTGTCTTTTGATGAGGAAGATGAGCATGTTGTTGAGGAAGATGACATTGATGCAGTTGGTGTTGCTGAGGGCAGGTCATCTAATCTTACGTCTAGTAATGATATAGCACTACTGGATCGCAAATGCAGTTTACAGGAGATGAAGGTATGTAATTTTAACATTAAATAATTAGGTAATTTTAATTAAAGGAATGACTATTAGCAGGATCATTTTTTGGACACACTGTGATGGTTTAATGTGGTTCCAGTTATTTGTGTGTATATTCCATGGGCATGAAGACATACAGTACCTACTCTTGTATCACCTTATTATCAATCAAACCCCCATCTCTAGCTTTGGCCCAGCACCCAACATTTTTGCACATAAGCTCCACTTAATTAATTGGTGTTAGTTGGCACTCAGATGAAAAATGTAGCACATAGGGTGTGACATCATTCAGATGGCATCCAGACATATTGGTCTGTGTCACAATCCACGTGCTAACAGAGGTTGTGTAAAGGGTACTGTCAGTGGGAGGAGCTATTAATATTTTTTTAAAGTAGTAACGACTAATGAGTTCTCAGTATCTCTCGAGTGTCAGGTTGTGTCACAAATCTAGAGAGCAATCAGAAACCAACTAGCTGTGTTCTACAGGGTTCGAAAAAATGTGTTTGAATTTGGTTGCCAGTTTGGCCACCAGAGGAACACTTGGTCGCCACAAACTTTCACTAGTTTTTAGGTCAGAGATTCCAGAAGTAAAGAAGTCATTAATATCACTGTTGAGAGACCCTTTCCATGTTTTACGTTATGTATAATTTTTGTTCAATTGAAAACTAAAGTAGGAAAGGAAAGAGACATCACAAGATTATACATTGCATGCCATAGAGGAAGTAGCTGTTTGTATTGCTTTAACTTAAGCCATTTAGACATCATAAGCTCTTTATGACAGCTTTTTGAATTACGGGAAATCGGCTGTGAATGTCTAAGACTCAGAGGTCGTCTTAACAGGTTTCACAGTTTTTTCCATTGGTGCCTCTAATTTTTTTCTACGTTTGGCACGAAAGTCTTTTTCAGTTTGCCAATAAAGGGATACTAAAGTCTGTTTCAGAATTAAAGTCACCTCTGCAATCACAACCAAAAGTGGGCTGCTGACGAATAATGAGATAGAAGGTGGAGTCTTGCCATTCATTTACCGTTGTAATTGCATACCTACTGTAATTAGGTAGTACATTGTCCAAAATAGTAACTAGAAACAGCTTGAGAATGTAATCTGCACGCTAGGTACAGCCACTAAGATTCTCTATCCCTTTCTACAGCACCGTTGGCTTTGTTCTGCGTAGTTTACTGGCAAGTTATTGGAACAGCGGTAATGAGACACCGCTACAATAGGGTGACTTTAATTCTGAATCGAACTATAAACTGTTTGCTGCTACATATATAGCACTACGTAATGCATCTATATTGACAGAGCAGTACTGTTCAACAAACTTGATTGAAACATATCATGTACATTCTGTCGTCAACTCAAGTTGGTTAGTCCAGACTGAGTTTTCATTTGGTTCCTTACTAATAGTTGCAACTGTAATGGATCATATTAGCAAAAGTGGGTTCCACCTTTGTAATTAAGAAGTTTGTTCATGCACACTTCATGCCTAACTAATTAAGACCTAACTAGGAATTTACAGTAACGTTGGATGAACATTGTAGATAGCAAGTAACCACATCAATCTACGTACAGTATTGTTCTTGGGATTCTTTCTATGTAATAGGATGACAGTGTTCAATTTACCTGGATTCGCATCGCAGTTTGCGAACCAGTTTAGGGTTTTTGCGAATTGAAATGAAGAACGATTCGCTAAAGATGCGATACAAGCAGCGCGGTGAGTGATGTAACTTGTCTTATAACTAGTCACCTGAAACAAAGTTTGACTTGCTAAAAGCATACTCACTGTAGATGTACAAATAGAGGACCAATCTTTGCGAGACGTTAGAGGAATGTATCCATGTCTAAGGTAAGCGACTGCACACTAAAAATCAAGCCTGTGCGCAAATTGCCATAATTACGTACAACCGCACGTGATGTCAGATGGTGAAATATCAGCTGTAAGTAGGAGCATGATGAGCGCAAATACTTGTAGATTTCTAAGCGAAAAGGTGTACGTATCCCTAATGTATTTCTAGTGTAAAGTATCAGAACACGAGACAATTATGTCATCTGGACATTGTATCATGACCCGAATGTTGCGATGGTTACCCATCAAGAACTGTTGGAGCTATCGTTGCATTTACAAGAAGATACCAGGACTCCAGTAGCGGTTTCAGTGCTGAAAGCATTAGGAACCTTTGAAAGACCTTCTCAAGTCTCGTCTTTGCTGCAAGAAGGTCGACGTCAGCTAGCTCAACTAGCTGAAACATTGTTTCCAAACGACGCAGACAAGAATCTTGTTCCTGTTAGGGTGCATGGTGATGGAAACTGCTTGTTTTCAATCAGCTTTAGCACTGCTTTGCGGTGATGAGAGTCACCACCTAGAATTGCGACTTTGCACTGCGGCCGAACTATGCAGCAACAGCCAGCACTATGCGAATATTGTTGTGAAATACTCTACCTCATGCGTGAATTGCATGTCACCTGAGTCTTTGCTTTCCTCAATCTTGAAGCAAGAATTGAGCAATCTGTTTGCTGAAGCTCTAGAGTCAAGTTGTTCTCTGGAGGAAGAGTATCATCGGGCTGTTCTTGCTGAGGTTAGCAGCACATGTAGTCCAGGATGTTACACGTCAGTGTTGCATTCCTATGGGTTGTCAGCAGCTGTTGACGCCTGGATCAAGCTGGTCTATCCAATGTTTAACGAAGGAATACGACCGTTTCTAAATGGTAGCATAGTTCCAAGAGAGAGATATGCTGGCAGTAAAGATCAAAAGAATGTCAGTATTAGCATAATGTAGTCCACTACGCTACCAGTAGCAGGCACTTGGTTTGAACCGAACCATTTTGTTCTTTCCTTTGCTTCTTCAATCAACCCTGTTGAAGTCAACACATTCTGTGTCAAACGGAAGGAGTTTAATACAGAGTAAAGTACAGAACTTATTCAAACCCACTTCTACCAAATGCAGCCATCCTCAGGAACTCTCCATGTTTAGCAGCTGTCATGGAGCCAAGACACTACCAGAAGCTGCAGATGCTAGCACTGGTAACCTTTGTCAAACACCATGGGTTAGTGACTGTGTTAGTGATTCACAAAGCAGTTCTGTCCTCACTCGTACACCAGCCATTTTAGGCAAACAGGATTCTTATGGTGCAGTTGTTGTGGCTGTAAATTTGGTTACTGTTGAGCATTGGGTTGCAAAAATCGATCCCCGCAACGAATGGTTACGTTATGATGCACATGAAGGGAAGGTTACCCGAATATTTTTGTTTACTTTGTCATAATTACCAAGAACAACTGTGCTGCTTGCGAAATTTTAGCACTTCCTTTATTCAAGGCATCACTGCAAGTAGCTTGAAGGACAACATCAGAAAGCATAGAAATTCAGATATACATAAAAGGCCTGTTGCATCAAGAGAACACCAAATATGACATTGTCTGAAATACACAGTTCTACTCCTATTGGTAAATCCGTAGCTTCTGCAACCTCTGCGGAAGTCCAACGTTGTCCAAGCTTTTTGACATTGCTTATGTAGTAGCAAAAGAGGAAATGGCTTTCACCAAGTATCCTTTCTTGTTGGAACTAGAGAAGTGGCTTGGTGTTCCTATTGGCAACACGTATGCAGCTGATACCAAATGTAAAGAATTTGCTATGCATATTGGAAAGTGTTTTCAAGGTGTCATTAATGAGATAAATTTCTCTCGTTACATTGCTGTTTTGATGGATGGATCCACAGACAGCAGTGTAACAGAGAAGGAGCTGATTTATGTGCTGCTTGTGAAAGCTGATGGAAATGTTGTGCATCCCTTTTTTGCATAAGAAACATAGCTGATGTATCAGCACTAGGAATCAAGAGTGTTCTTGAGAAGTCTTTGAGGATCTGGGGTGCCTGAATGGAAGTCGAAGTTGATTGATGTTTGTGGTGACAGTGCTGCTGTTATCCTTGGTGTTCATTGTGGTGTCGTAGCACTTTTGCGAGAGGATCTTCCGTGGCTCTTTGCGATCCACTGCTTGAATCATCACTTGGAGTTGGCAGCAAAGGATGCTTTTGCAAAATCCTATATGGATGATGTTTTTATAATGCTGATGAATTTATATTATCAAAAGAGCCCAAAGCGCCTTCATGAGTTGAAGGAAATGGGTCATATCTTGGAAGAGTCAGTTAAGAAACCCGAAAAGGCCCATGGCACCAGGTGGCAACAGCACAAATCAACATTGCTAAAAAGTCTGATCTTGGGATATCCTGTAATCTGTGCGTGTCTGGAGTCTCTTGCTGTTGACTCTGCTGTAAAACCAGCAGACAAAGCAACCTTTCAAGGGCTACTTGAATAGTTGCAAAGCTTAAAGTTTGTGCTACATATGTCTTTCACGAGTTACTCAATCCACTTGCAAGGCTCTCATGCTGTTTGCAAGGCAATTCAGCTGATTTGCCTTTTGCCATTTGCAGTCTTGAAGCACTTTATGCAGAGACCAATATAACTGCCGGCCATCGGCCAACAGCCGACTAAATGTGATGTTTGGCTGGCATAAAAAATTTTATAGCTTGACATTGGCCGATCAATTTCTACTTGCGTTGAGCTGAGGTTGCCATAGCATGGGGCTGTTCCTTTTGAGTGAAATTGTTCTCAGAAGGTGTCGTAGGATATAGCAGAAAGTGATGATGACATGTGTGTAGCATATCTAAGTTGCTGTAACCACTAATAAAATTAGGTTGTTATTGTCTTATCTGTAATTATGTTACAAGGTGCTATTTGTTGCAATATGAGCTAAAGAGAGCACCTTACTGCTGTGCTCATTATCTGCTCTAGTCTAGCTAGCAACTTACGTGCAACTACTCTCCGTTAGCGTTGACCTTTTACACAGGAAGTGCTAATTGAGACTGCGGTTTCACCAGATGTTTTATTTAGTGACCCTCTTAAGATCTTTAGTAACCGTCTTTGCATACTCTAGCAGATTTTCTTACACACAAGTATGCCCCAAGTAGAGCGTGCATTCTAGCTTTTTGACCTTCTATTCTAAAACTAACAATGTTCAAAGGTCCCAATATTTGACCATTGCTTACGTCATGCAACTAAAGTAGTAGATATCAGCAGCCATTGCAGAGATATACGGCCTACACAGGCGCAAACACTTGTTAGAGTGACCGCTCACTAACTAGTTGGCGCTAACCTCGCTAAGTATCCGGGATTCTCTGTCTTGTTTTGATAAACATCCGGCTGCATCAGAATGAGCTTAGTATGTGATCCAGTTGCTGCTCAGCTCATCTACCAGTGGCGGTGGAGGGTGATGGCAACTGCTTCTTTTGTGCTGCGTCTGTGACACTAACTGGATGTGAGAAGGATCACGTCAAACTTTGCCAGAATGTATGTGAACAGTTGGAAGAGCAAGCTGAAGTTGTTGCGTCCTCCATACTATCATGGTCCTTGCAAAACCATGACTAATTTTAATTAATATGTGAGAGTTCAGCATTGCATGTTCTTCAATAGCTTCTTTCAAAATAGGTCAGTCTAATATAGAATTTATGAACATGACATGTGTACAGTACTGTTTCAGTAATTTTTGCTACCATTCATGATTGGGATTCTAGCGTAGGGCACACTATAGTCTGTGAATCTAAGGCTTTAAGTTTCTTGGCTTTTCTGAAATATTCATTTGGTGCATAAGAGATCAAGGTACATTTAGTTTATGCATGGCGGATCAAAACTCTTATACGGCCAATCAAATTTTGATTGTGATCTGACATTTGCCGGCTGACAGCAAAACGTTATGTTGGTCACTGTTATGTATCCATGCACAGCTTGGCAGTTAACTGTGACAACAATCTCGAGACATCTTAAGAACTTGAAATATTTATTGGAACTGTGCAGAAAGAAGGGATATTCACTTCAAAGGTGTAAGACTGAAAGGAACACAGGATACCATTATGAAAGCATTTAACGAATCTTGATCTTTGTACACAGAGGTCATTTGCAAGAGTGTTTCAAGGTTGTCATGCAAGCTATCGATACGCCCTACAGATGTTCAGATTATCCGGGACATCTCGCGAACTTAACTTCCCCGGTTGTTTGGTAGACTGTTCACTTGTGGTTTCTCAATGGTTTCTGTCCTTGCCTCATACCTCATGCTGTACACGAGATAAACATCTCACTTCCAGCTGTAACTGACACGAATTCCTGTGCTTGTGCATATATAGTTTTCAAATTCTGTCAAACGTCATTGTAGTCCTCTTAATAACTTTACTGTTTCTCCACTTTCAGAAACCAACAACTTCATATGATGAAAATCAAAGGTCACCTTTCCAAGCTTGGACAGGAGGTCAACGCCCAGAGTAACTGGCATCTCTAATCCTTCTACCACCAATAATGGTAGCTGGAAAACTTCCGAATGCGTTCTAGTCAACTGCACATCTCTGTATATTTAAGTCAACGCCCAGCATCACTAATCCTTCTACCATCTACCATCAATAACTGTATCTGGAAAACTTACAACTGCATTTTAGTCAACTGCACATCTCTGTATATTCGTCCTTTACCTGAACCAACTTATCTCCAACACCCTTGCACGTTTTAACTGGTGATCCTTTCAGGCAGTTCAGACTGTCTTCTGATAATCGATTTGCAGATATTAGGCTGAATTCCGCTCTTGTGTATAGCATCGCAGCCGTATTCTGATGATCCAGGACTCCAGTGACAGAAACAAATGGGCTCTTAGGTAGTCTCTTCCTTGCCACACCAAACTGTCTATATCTATCTGAGGTATCACAAGAAACTTGTAGTACCGCTGTTGTCATTTTTGGTCCAGCGTGATGCCTTGTTTGATGTTGCTGGGGTTCCCATTGAGGATTCTCTCTAGCTCTCTGCCGACAATTTCTATAACCTCCGATTGTATTTTGTGGCGATATCAACTTTCTATTCCTGGTTTTCTTGTCATAGTTCTCTTTTGTGCTAGCTGCCCCGTAGAGATCACTTGCGGGCATTCAGAAATTCTTTGACATGCAGGAATCCTTTGACATGCACAAGGTTGTTCCATCCCTTGAGAGGCAAAAGCCACACAATCATTTCCACCTGTTACTGTCGTTGGTCTCATTCCCATTTGAATTGATCTGGCATCTTCTGCCACGTTGAGGATTTCATCATATTCTTTTGGTTTCCCTTCGGCTGTCAACCATTTGTACCACAAGAACTTCTTGTCTAACAAAGTCATTGCTAATTCCTACCATGAAGCGGCACAACACTCGAGATCGCGTCATTTCCAGCACTTCATTTGCAAATGCAGTCTGCCATCTGTCGCAACCAAAACAAATATGTAGTGAGAGCAGACAGGACAAAGTTGTCTTCTATCAGTGCCACTGCGTCTGTAAGTATGTGCTCCTCCAGAACCTGTTGGTACGCTGTGCTGTCCAAACGACCTTCCAGTTCACCAGGGACCCCACACCATGCCAACACATTGATCCTCACATTATCACACTAGCCGCTTGCTGGACAGTATGGTCACAACATTCTGGGAGAAATTTCTCATCTTTGCGACGCCAAACGTACAGAGCACCATCATTTCCTATGCTGACATTTGAGTCATCTGTAAAAAGAACATATTTCCAGTTGCCCAAAGTCCACCATGTGTGAGTGGTTGCCCATCCCAGTCGCAAATGCCGATGGTTTTCTGTTAGCAGTGGGTTTTTCTAGGCCTCCGAGCGTTCACTCCTGTCTCACTGAGACAACGACGGACTGTTCTACCTGACATCTGCTTGCCGATTTCTCAGCCAGCTGATACGAGAGCAGTCATGATGGTGCTCTGTGGTTTTGTAGTATCATTCTCTACAGTCGATGATCTTCCCGGATTGTCATTGCCTTCCCACGTCCAGGTCATTTTCATAATCGCTGCTGCCATGAGATAGCCGTTACAGGCACTGATGAACCAACTTCCTGGAGCGGCGGACAAAAGCTGCAATCTGACGCACAGAGTGGCCAACTGAGTGAAGGGCTTCAATTTTCCCTCGTCTTTTTGGACTCAACTGTTTGCTCTGGGGCATCGCTGCAACTGCGTGCAGCTGAACGTTCAGGCTAACTTATCGCATGAGCTTGGCGGTCTCAAGGGCAGCGGTTTTAGTGCAGCTAACATTTTGGCGGTAGCACTTTGAGGTTTTGTTACGTAAAACATGGACCGGAAGTGGCATGTCGGTGTTCTTCTGTTGCTGTACCTTTGTTAGTTTTGGCATAGCAGGATTGTTTGTAATTAATTAGTATCACGTAGTTTTTTGAATATGTTGAAGTTTGTTTATTGCTTAATATGGCAAAACAATTTAAATTGTAATGACATGTGCAAAATCAATGCACAAAACAGATGATTCACCCTTTTTCCATAAAGTTGATAAGAGGACCCACAAATTACTTTCACTGTCTACTACAGAGTATTCTTAGATTGCATGCTAAAAATTAGTGTCCAAGAGCGATGAGAGTCTACAAAGACAAGAAAAGTAAAAATGGCCGTCTTTCTTCTCCAAAGCAAACTAGATGCACAGTAGGTAGTCAGTACAGCTGCAATCATGAACTCAAGCTATGTTACATACTAACGATGGCACAATCCATGAAAAAAGAAATTCGAAAACCTTTGGTTTTGCTGGAGAAAAATTCAGTGCCAAAGTTAGACTACACACAAAAATGCCAGGTGTTCCTATAATTTTGTCCAAGTCTGTATGTAGTCATTGCAGCTATGTTCTTTACCACAAACACGACATGTAGAGAAGTCTCTACGAAAATGCGCCAGTGGTCTGGGTGTCCCAGCCACGGGCTGTTCGGATTAGTAAAGTTCTACTGTAGTACTGGTAATAGCAAAGGTTCTTCTAGCAAACTTGAGTTGTATTAATTAGTCAAACACTTCCATCAATTAGCACCTAAAGGTGCCATATTTTGCAGCAAGTCCCTATCCTATACTTCACAGACTAAGCTGACGTACCATGGGGTGGAGTGATACAAAAGTAGGTACGGTAATAATGATGCTGAACGACATACTTGATACTTGTTAGTGAAACATCAAGAATATGTGCTTTACATTTGATGAACTGTGTTGTACTAAATTAATGGTCATGATAAAGTCAGCCAACGTTCACTCAGTATACCCTTTTCAACTTTGATATATCATTGGGAGTTGCTTTTGCCACAACTAAAATAAGAGAGGAAGCTTTAAAAGGGTGGCCCGCATGCAACAATCATAAGAGGGTAACTGACATGAAATAAATCAAAAATTATTTATTGCATTTTTGTTACTTCCTAATGTCCATTGGCCAAAAAATTTATAAAGTTTAATTTTTGAAGCTACATTTGTGAAGATATTGAGGCGTAAAGTTGCTTTCGGTTGTTTATATCTAGCATAGTAGGTGTACTCGTTGTGAAGTATTAGCAGAAATGGAAGTGGCTATGGCGCATCTAGGCAATACAAATGTCTTACAGGATAGTACACCTCATTGCCTGCTGGCTGCAGTAGCGTGCTGAGAAAGAAAGTGTGGCTTTGATTCACTTCTCCCGTAGTGCCAAGATGAGAAAGTAATGGGCAGCGTGAGAAAGCAAGCAAGAAATTGGTGGGACGGGCAGGCCATTGCACGTTCAGACTTGTCTAGTACATATTATCAGCCAGAATGATTCGAAGGAGGATAACGTTACTATGAGGCTTTAGGCTTTACCCAAGGTAAACAGAGACCGAAGCCTGAAGCATCAAGCTGCACTGGCGATTTTTGCTATAGGAAGCGATTGGGAGGATTGCAACATGACAACTTGAGAAAGTCAACAAATACAGAAGAGAAGAAAGGCAGAGAGAAAGCATGAGAATTGAAGGGTAACTCTTGTAGAATTCTAATGATAGAGTTGCTTGTGACGATTTCTACATTAGATACTAGCTGCTATAGCGTGGAAGAGATGAGCTTCATTGTGCAGAAGATGCCACACAATGACAGTATATCATCAACTCACAAGACTCCATGTTGTGGATTTGGGTTGGAATGAACATGAGTTATATCTAACTGGCTTCTTCTCACCTTTTTCATTGAATTTGAGAATCAGTAACCAATGGTCAGAGCAAACAAGATTATGAAGTCTCCTTTAATTAAACCGACTATAATCTATATATGATTGTGCTAAGCACCATCTTGTTCGTACATGGCAGTCATGTCCATATGCGGAAGTTGCGTCATATCCGGAGACAAGAAGTAGACCATTTGTAGGCACGCAGTGCGGCATGATGGATGGACGGATCGGCTCGCCGATGCAGCTGGATGGGTGCAATTTTGACTGGCTCGTGCTCGACTCGCCGGGGACCCCTCTTGGGGACTTTACTGGGGTGGGCTTTGTTCCGTCGCGGAAGTTGCGTCATGCTATAGAGGGGAAGTTGAGTTGGGGTGGGGCAAGTTGCATCATGCTGAACAGGAAGTAGACTCGGGGCGGCGCGGGTTCAATTTCTCTACCCGTGTGGTTGGACTTGCTGGGTGGAGGCTAATGATTTATGATTATCTCTTTAATGTATGAGGATGTTTGAAACTGCTGCAGAAGGATGGGTGTAAGGTGTTATTGATAATTGATTACAACCTTTAGAAGTTTCAACATTGACAACCTATAAACAAATACAACACCCTAACCACAATTATTTCCAGCTGGTTTCTTACTAAAGAACATCCTGCTTTCTTTCACTTGATATACTCTATATTGTCTCATAGTGCCTTCTGTGATGTTTGGCTTGTGACCTTACTGGAATTTCCATTATATTCAAAGCAGCCAATAACAATTTGTAAAAACATAATATTGTCAGCACTTGATATTGTACAATATATGTGTGCTAGCATTTCTAACAAAGTGTGACGACAACAGAAAAGAAGAATAACTGCATTCTGGTATTTGCCGAAACATTTTTAGTACACATACGGACATAGACAATAAATATGCGAACCAGAAACACACCATTACTACCAACAACAACAACAATTGCCATTACAACCAACACTAAGGAATGGAAAACCTTTGCAGTTTTATACCTGCGAATGCTACCTACTGGACTAACACTAGGACACTGATCAGATTCTTCAGCATGCATGGTCTATGCATAATCTACATTAATGTAAAAAATCGTTGCAAGTAACTCTATCAATCGTTAGAATTGTATGGGACTTACCCTTCATTTCGTATGCTTTCTTTCAGCCTCTCTCCTCTTTCTATCTGACTTTTTTGTACATTACCCCGTTGCAATGGCTTTCTATACTATATATCGACAGCGCAGCTTGATGCTTCAGGCTTCAGTTTCTGTTTACCTTGGGTAAAAGCCCAAAGCCTTATGGTAGCGTTATTCTCCATTTCGAATCATTCCAGCTGAGAATATGCACAAGATAAGTCTGAACCGATTTCTCACTTGTTTCCTTACGCTGCCCATTTTTTCACATTTTTGGCATTATTGGAGAAGCGAATCAAAGCCACACTTTCTTTCTGAGCACATTACTTCAGCCAGCATTCAACGAGAGATGTGTTATCTTGTAAGGCATTTGTATTGCCTTGATGCACTATAGCCATTTTGTTCCCGCTACATCACTTCGAGTACGCTTACTATACTGGATGTAAATAACCGGAAGCAACTTCTCGCCTCAATATCTTCACAAATGTAGCTTTGAAAATTAGACTTTTAATTATTGGCCATAAGGATATTAAGAACTAATGAAAAATGTAATAACATCGTTTTTGATTTTTGCATGTCAGTTACTCTTTAAAGCTTTACAGATTATCTCTATAGACTATGTTAGTGTTTTCTCAGTTGAGGTAAAATGAACACTCATTAACAAGGAAACAATGTTTAAAGATTAATGGTATGTGTTAACTGTCAATGCCAATGAGGTACATAGGGGAGGAGAAATCTCTATCATGTTGGATCGATTTTGTGATAATGTCTGTACAGTTGTAACTTTACAAGTGAATGTTTAAGTAGGTGTCAGTCATTTCCTGTTGAAGAATGCAATGCTACTATCAGTTGTATTTGCATCTTATCTTTTCGAGATTAGTGTGTAGCCTAAAGTGAACAACACTGTTTGCTGTGGTTGTAACTTGGGTCATTTGATTGAAAGATTATGTTTGTCGTCTTAAACTAGTTTTCTACAGTCTTTCGTTGTACTGTAGAAGTAGGTATAATAGTTTTGTCCACATATTCCAACTAATTAATTAAATAGCAGGAACAAGGGAACACTTATTTGTAGTTTCTACATATGATACTGTATTGACTATCTGATTTTGTTGAAGTGGAGATATACAGATGTAAAAATGTTGAGCTAGCCATTTCGTGTTGTTTTTAAAAGTTGCATGGGGGAAATTTATAGTGTTGTAGAGCCTTGCAATATCTTCTGGACTGTTGAAGTAGCAAGATGTGGCTATTGCTCTAAATTCCACCAACATTGTATGTGCTGATGGATGGTGGGAGAAAGACTTGAATTTGAAGGCTTGAATTTGAAGACGTTATGAATTCATCCAATACTTTAATTTAGTTCTCTAATTTTGAACGAATGTTGATGTTGATGTTTTATAGACAGGGCAATTCTTATAGTCACGTTGAGCTATTGGTTTGTCTGACTCTTTAAGTGGATCTGGTCTGGAAATGTAAGACTGACCTTTTTTACTATGGCAATTGGGTACTATGTCAATTGACTTCTTTGACAGGGTCAGCCACTGACTCTTGTTAATCCATTCAACTTGCAACATATGCATCTATTCAGTGGGTTAGCTAGGGGGTTCAATGGGGTTCAGTGAACCCCACTCTTTAGGGCATGGTTATTCTTATAATTGCATTTGTTGCATTTGTTGCTATCTTTAGTGGTGGACTATGGAGGCCTTGGCGGCCCATACTTGCATGTCTAAAACACGGAAAAGATAGCCAAATACTTTATTGGCATACTGGATACATAAAGGTGTGACAGTCTTTGTTAACAGAAATTATATCTTGTTACTGTACACTTTTTGTAAGGATCCACAAACTATTAAAATGTTAAAATTAATTAAATAAACTATTAATGTTAATTTGATTATTTTCTAATTGGACTCCAAGCTACCTTTAAATTATTATGACAATATACCATTAATATCAATTTGAACCTCTAAAAAAATTAGACCTGGCTATGCCACTGATCCATTGAGTACAAGATGTTTTGATTTTAGACTTCTTGATATTTCTGTGTGTGTTAATTCTGACCACGACATGTTGTCTTGGATAAGGGAAACCACAGTCATACTGTCTTGCATATCACTGTACTTCTGGTTATTAAATTGCTTAGTGTTTATAAACAGATTTTATGTGGTCTTGGGTCGACAGAAAATGAGTGTGATGTGTCTTCTTGTACGAAGCAAATATATCAGTACTTCTTGCACGGTCTTAAAAATGATTTGGGAGGTAGCTCTCAGTCTGTATCTTTAGCGGTTATTTTAGTAGTCATGGTAGTGGACATTGTGGTAAGAAAAATAGTAGTGCAGCTGGGAGTATGTCTCGAGGATATGTAATCTGGATTTGTTAAACAGAGATTAATTACCCAAGGCCCGGATATTTGAGTATGCATTTACTCCACTCATATTGTAATGCTACTTTAGATGCCAGACTTATGTAAAAGTTTGAGGCCAAATTGTGTCTAAGTCTAAATTTTTTGCGAAATAATGTAGTCTTATTTCTGCTTGCTGACTGTGTTGCTAGAGGAGAAGAGATCAGGCAAATGCTGCTCAAAATCGTCAAGAGGAAATCAGCACAGGAGACAACAGCAGTATTTTATCTAGTGACAGCGATCTCTCAGACAGCAGTACTGTGTCATTGCAGCCTGGAACTGTGTCTATTGAATGGCCTCAGTCAGAAAGTAAATATAGTGATGAATATTTACCGATGCTACATAGCGGTCAGTCACCAGGGTCTAGTCCCCACTTAGCCCTGGGGTCTTTTCCAGGCTCAGGGATGATCTACAGTCCGTTGGTTGACAACGAATGCTCGGTGTAAACGGACAGGGATGACAAGAATACAAGTGTATTATGAAAGGGGTGGAATGTATGATGTATGGTTGCATGACATGGATTTCTAGTGGTTGTAATTCTTTGAAAACAGTGACTATACAAGACAGTCTTGATACTACTATTTCCCAATAACGTATGAGATTTTCACATTTGACTTAAGACTAGAGGTAACTGCAGCACTGAGATGATTAGAGGTTACGTTTGGCTAGTATGTGCAATGGGTGCTGTAGATTATAATCAGTTTGAGTAGAGAGTAAGATTAGAAAATTGTTTGGTGTGCTACAAGTGTCTGGTTGTTCTTTGTGCATTGTTTTGTTGCACGTATGCACCAGCTTGTCAATTGTCTGTGTGATGAATCAAAAACAGTAAGCAGAGTAGTGTGGACTGTCATCACAATATTGGTTGTGTACTGTCATGTTTTTATATCACAATCAATATTGGTTGTTTACTGAGATGTTGATACAAAATTAACTAAACTTGGTTATTACAAATGATTTTTCCGAATACATTGTAACCTTTTAATAGCAAGATCAACTGCACTGTTTTAAGAAATGCACACACTAATGTTTGGGGGTGATGCTCAATTTGCTTCTAATTATCTCTACAGCTACTTCACAGGCGTATGTCAGTCTACTAGCAGAACCAACTGCATGAAACTAGCAGTAATTCTTCAGAAAGCTAACACAAAGACACTTTCAAAATCCAACAGTTGCAGTATTGAAGCTTAGTTTTGTTGATCAAATTTATGGTCAGCCCATAGCTAATTAAATAAAAAGTTTTAGTCGTTGTTGGTACTTTTTAGTAGTTATGGTTTGGCACGTGTTATTCATCTTACATTATATGACGCGCTGTTGTACGGAAAGGTTTATTAAACTTAGGGATTCAGGCGGTTATTTGGGAGAAAGGGTACAGTGTGCTACGTATACGTAGCAAAGGTAGGTTTCTACGCTTTACTTCGCTAGAATTTCTTTTGCACTTCAGTCTAGACTATTAGTGCTGGGTTGTGCTACGTTACAATACTCTAGATTCTTACAAGCCGGTGGGATTTAGATGGGGGATTGGGGCACCTGCTCCCTCTTTCAGAAGGGCCCTTGCTCAATTGCTCTCGCTAAGTATAATATTTCTGTCCACAATTGCAGGATCTAGCGTTTGCATCAACACTAAAACAGTATGTACGGGGACTATTTGTCGCGGGCAATTATCTCGCTCTTATTTGGTTCCCGAAACCGTTTAGCTGGGGCTTATTTGGTTTCGGCCACCTGCGGGGACTATTTGGTTTTGCATTTATTGTGCCTCGAATCGGCCCTCCCCAACTCTTACAGCTGTACGAGACGGACGCGAACGACGTGACGATGGCCATGATACTTTTCACGCGTCTCCCAGACGTCTCGATCAGCCGAAATCGAGTGCGATCTGCTTCTTCTTCGTTTGTATTTGGCTTCGTAGGAATACTGAAGTCATCACGACATTGTCGATCGCAATTTCGCGTGTCTGACGTTTCGTTTTAAGGCAACTCTCGGCTCGTCTGGTAGCGGGCGTGTCGAAAGTAGGCGGAGTAAGATTCTCTTGTGGGTTACAAGGTAAACAAATATCTGTGTTGTTGCACTAAGGAGGACGACTACAGTTAGATAAAACACAACGTTTGCAAAGTGGAAAGTCGCTAACAGAGGACTAGAAGGTTTGTATATTACACTAAATTCGCTACTAAAGCATAATATTCGTGTAGCCTCGCAGAACTTAATTTAAGTTAGATAAACTATTCCATCGCACTTTTACAAACTACAGTACTATGGAACGCCAAGTTTTGGTTGGACGCGTATACTCTCAGGAACGCTTCTTCCACAATACTGATAACGCCACAAAGTGAGAAACATGAAAAGTGGTACAAAAGTTTCAATGGAATATTATCACCGATCTGTACAATTCAAAGCAATAACGTCATTATTAAGAATATGAAACAGTCTTGAATACACTACCAAGGCACACAAAGAACACAGAGATAGACAAAGAGACAGAGGAACAGCCAAAATTAAGCATTGGTACAGAAGTAATAGTGGACAACAATAGCATGGTACACAAAAACACAAGCAAACGACAGACAGACAGACAGACAGAGACGGACGGACGGACAGACAGACAGATTATTTATTCTTTGATGCAAATTATTACATGATCTAGTCGCAAGACGGTAAGAATTCTAGAATTTCTAAATCAATTAACATAATAAGCTTAATGTTTCAGTCATATAAGAAGTCCTCTACTTTACATTGTTGATGAGTCAATTTAACTTAGACACTTCTCCACTGATCACTCTTGCATTGCATCTCTGTATACACACTCATATCTGCATGCATGCGCATAGCTGCATGCTGATTAGTATAGCTCTTGTCTTCATTTTCTTGACTGCATATCCTGTTCTACTGCAGCACGTTTTGCTGTGTCACCATTCAAAGAAAAGATAGACGGAGGACGGACGGACGGACTAAATGGCAGAAAGAGACAGAAGATGCAGCATGTGTACAAGAAAACAAGATTTTCACTAAGCTCACCTAATCTACAAAGCCTATGGTTTTATAGTGTACAACAACGCAAACAAACAACCATCAATAGCCATCTGAGAGACCAAGTGCAAATAAATAATGGCTGTGCACCTAGGTATCGATCGATGCATAAATCTGCAGCTAGCCGCAGTACTCTATGCACTAAAACATTTTAGGCACATCTCTATATACGCGTGCGCTGCGTGATCTTCTCATGTTTGTTTACCTTGTAACCCACAAGAAATTCTTACTCCGCCTACTTTTGACACGCCTGCTACCAGACGATCCGAGATTTGCCTCAAAACGAAACGTCAGACACGCGAAATTGCGATCGACAATGTCGTGATGACTTTGGTATTTCTAGGAAGCTAAATACAAACGAAGAAGAAGCAGATCGCACTCGATTTCGGCTTATCGAGACGTCTGGGAGACGCGTGAAAAGTATTATGGCCATCGTCACGTCGTTCGCGTCCGTCTCGTACAGCTGTAAGAGTTGGGGAGTGCCGATTCGAGGCACAATATATGCAAAACCAAATAGTCCCCGCAGGTGGCCGAAACCAAATAAGCCCCAGCTAAACGGTTTCGGGAACCAAATAAGAGCGAGATAATTGCCCGCGACCAAATAGTCCCCGTACACGTGTACATACAAGCAGAGCGGCGCGTCGTACTGTACCTTTCCTAACTAAGCCTTGGGAATGACGATGTCTGGGACAAATATGTAGCTGGTAAGTAGTAGCATAGTAGCGAGTAACCTTAAGCCTAGACCCTTCTGCTGCCTGCTCCATAGCTATGTACTGCGGTGCATGCATGTTTTCCTGTAATTTTAATAGATCTTTCACAGGGCGTGGCACTAACGACGTCTTCGCTTAGCGCGTGACGATTGGTTCGCTTTTGATGCATTGGCGTTTGTTCGCCGCGTGAGCCTAGAGCCAAAGCAACAAATTTTTTCCGAACTTTACCGGCGCGTATAGCGATGAATCGAATCAGGTAAGGCCTCATTAGGACTCGGCTCTTGTGTGTTTTGCGTGTTTTGCAGTGATGAACAACCTCTTTCTGATCTCTTTCGTGACTCTGCCGCATCATTTTGAGTGATGATGTAACATGACTCAAATGCGGGTACAACAGACGTGTGTACGTAATCTATGATGCGTGTTCTGCGTAGTACGCACTTACCAGACGGCTTGGTTTGTACCTCCTGCATCCTTCCTAGAAAGTGCGTCGTTTAGGGAATGAAAGAATCTTAGGTAGCAAGTAGATAAAATTCTGTTAATTAATACTATTAATGTTGTAGTAATATATAATTAAGTATTACTATTAAAATGGTGTACATGGTGAAATGAAATTGAACAGCAAGTGGTAGTGTGATGTATTCTGGAGCATTACACATAAGAGTACAGAATGATAACAAGAGCCAATATATATTGACCTTTACAACTACAATTGATATCAATGACACTAATTAATATTAATTTACCGTACAAAATTGAATCTATCATACAAGAGGCGAATGCAAATTTGTTAGATATGAACAAACAGCAAATATCTTATATAAAAGACCCATGCTTGAACTAAGTGTTGTTGTTTATACCCTGCAAAATTCTATAGTTCGTTATCCGTCTGATCACCCCTCTACATGATTCTAAGAGAAGCCACTTGTTGGCATTTAATGACTTGCTCCTCGGTAAACTGATCTCCTCCTTTTAGAAAAGGGGGTAGCACAAGAGATGCCCAACATTCATGAGAATGTCAGCAATAACTAACCCTTTGTTTGCCATTACTTGATCTCCAGGCACAAATGTATTGAGAAAACCAGACTGCTTGGTAAGTTCCCTGTCTGATATGGCACCAGTAAATAGTCGTGATACAAACATAACATGACCACATGGCGATATTGCAACCAATGCTTTCACAATGTGGTGGTGTTTATAACTGGAGAAGAAAGCTGATTGCAAACCCCTATCTGAATGACGTTCTGTAAATAGTTCTGTTGCATCAATGATGCAGGTCTTTTGGGGGGAAAGTCTCTCTAAATGACTGTGGTAGACTTCGATGCAGAGTATCCCGTGGCAACCACCAGTCAACATCATTCAAATGGCAATAAAGTTTATCCATATGACAAAAATTTCCATGTGAAACTTCAAATATTTTCCTTTGCAGATACATTGGTACATCCAGGAACGCAGCAAATAACCATGATAGCACGGCAACTACACACTCCAAAAGGTAAAATACAGTACACTGTACAGCAACCCTGAGTGACTGGTTCATTTATATGACAGCCACGTACAGCTGAGGACATTATATCAAGATGAATGCATTCTCTTCTTACCTCTCAGTACCACCAGACTTGTCTAAAGACTTCCTCTTCACGTCAGTCATTCCCTCAACGCCGTACTTTCTAGGAAGTATGCAGGAGGTACAAACCAAGCAGTTTGGTAAGTGCGTACTACGCAGCTAGAACACGCATCATAGATTACGTACGCAGGTTTGTACCAGCATTTGACGTCTGTCAAGTCTCAATGTTACATCATCACTCAAAAAGACGCGGCAGAGTCACGAAAGAGATCAGAAAGAGGTTTTTCATCCCTGCAAAACACGCAAAACACACAAGAGCCGAGTCCTAATGAGGCCTTACCTGATTCGATGCATCGCTGTACACGCCGGTAAAAGTTCGAAAAGAAAAATTGTTGCTTTGGCTCTAGACTTACGCAGTTAACAAACGCCGATGCATCAAATGCGAACCAAATCGTCGCACGGTATCCTTAGTGCCACGCCCTGTGAAACGGTCTATTGGATTGCAGCACGTGGAGAAGAATCAGGAATTGATAATCACGTCTGTTGTTTTCACTCTTAATTATGTCTTTAAGGAGTGTCTAATTTCGTACAACCAAATTCACGTTCAAGAGAAAGCATGAGAGTACTGTAGTGGCTAAAACATAAAATCATGTCATTACTATAAATTCTTTGCCCAAACATAATTTACAATATAACAGTAAGTAACATGCGTATATGTTCTATAGAATGGTTTGAATGTCGAGTTATGTGGTAATTGTGTGACATCATAATGTTGATGACATCATACCAGCTTTTAGTCGCTTGTATCCCCCTTCAGCCAAATTTTGTATCCGCCACTGCAAGAAGCAAGACTATACATAGGCTCGATGGTCCAGATAGTCGTTCCATAATTAGTAGTTGTGGTATAGCGAGCATGCGCTATAGGTGTGACTGCAGATTGCGTGTTATGTGAGTCTAGCGTAAACTAGCGTTGAGTGCTCTTGTGCAGTAGAGTACGTGTCGTTTGCCGTAGCAGAATGGATGCTGGTATAACCGGTTCACTGAGTCGGTATACGCGATACTTAGCCTAGACTACAGCGGAGTAGTACGGCTGGTGAACTATACAACAACTGGTGACGAGGATATACTCGGAGAGTGGCGAAGAGTACGTAGCCACAAGAAGATCGGTACGACACTGAGGAGCACCGATACAGTTGCGACAAGAGATTGTCATTGAACGATAGAAGTTCGAACTATCAGAGTAAACACACAACCGTATGGCTGCTGCAAGTTATCATGGACGTTTGGCGGAGTTCAGCCCAGAAATTGACACCGTAGAGGACTATAAAGAGAGGTTCTTCTTGTATTGTACAGCTAACTCGATCGAAGATGGAGACAAACAGAAGGCCGTGTTCTTGACGAACATCGGAGGGACGACCTACACCCTATTGAAGAACCTAGTAAGACCGCGACTGCCGCAAGATCTCGAGTTGGAGGCGCTGATTGACGTGCTAAAGAGGCACTACCAGCCCAAAGTAGTCGTCATAGCGGAGCGATTCAAGTTCTTCAAAAGACAACAGCGAGAAGGTGAGTCAATCGCTGTCTATTTGTCTGTCTGAGCTGTCCCCTAGATCTTACAGGAACTTCCGCTTCTTCTTGCACGTTCAAGGGCTGTCCATTGTACGCGTGCAATCTGCAGCTGGTGGTACTTGGGCGCAACTGTATATGTTCAAGTACTTCTGATATGTACTACTGGGGATAACCGTAACTGTTGCTCTGGTATCGATTTCTAGCTCTAGCTATCTTCCAGCAACGTCCATTTCCACTGTGACACCTCTCTTGTCCGAGATACCATAAACAGCACTAAGTGATTCCTCGTCTACGTGATGGGTAGTTCGGGGCTTCCTCTTTGCACGTGTTGCGTCTTTGGAATCTCTACTCTGCATTCTCTTCCGGCATACTCGACTAATATGCCCTGTCCCTTGCAAAAATGGCACGTTTGTGTCTTAACTCTACAATTCTGTGGCGTATGCCCTTTCGTTCCGCATCGGTGACATGCTTCTTCGCCACCACTTCCGTGTTTCGTGGTTTGCATGTAGTGACACCTGTTGTGTCTTTCCGAACAATGTACGCGGTCTCAGACTTCAGAGTGGGCGGACTTTGTGGCGCACACTCACGAAGAATCCTTGTCTCCTGTCTCGCTGCTTCGAATGCCTGCGATATTTGCAGAGCCCTCTCTAATGTAAGATCTGCCTCTGCCAACACTTTCCTTTGTAATGCTTCACTATTCAATCCACATACGAGTTGTTCGCTTAGCGCGGTTTGTAAATACTTCCCAAACTCGCAGTCCTTCGCTAACCGACGCAGCTCAGACAAATAGACAGCGATTGACTCACCTTCTCGCTGTTGTCTTTTGAAGAACTTGAATAGCTCCGCTATGACGACTACTTTGGGCTGGTAGTGCCTCTTTAGCACGTCAATCAGCGCCTCCAACTCGAGATCTTGCGGCAGTCGCGGTCTTACTAGGTTCTTCAATAGGGTGTAGGTAAGATATAAGGGACAGCAAGTAAATGTAGAGTTTCATGTGGTAAAAGTGAAGAACAAGTCCGCCATCCTAGGTAGAGACTGGTTGAAACATTTTAAACTAGATTGGGAGTCAATCTTTACTGTACAGAAATTTCAGGCAATAGACCCAGTGGAAACCTTGCCACAGTTGTTAGCCACTGGGGTAGGTACATTGGTTGGATATCAGGCTAACATCATGTTGAATACGGATACCAAACCAAAGTTTCATCGACCCAGACCAATTCCATATGCCTTGCATACTAAGGTCGATGCTGAACTCGAACGGATGCGGAAGGAAGGTATCCTGAAACCAGTAGAGAAGAGTGAATGGGCAGCACCCATAGTGGTTGTTCGAAAGGGGATGGAAATGTTAGAATATGTGGCGACGACAAGGTCACCATCAACCCCTATATTGATTTGGATCAATATCCGATGCCGAATCCAGATGACTTGTTTTCGACCTTAGCAGGAGGGAAGAAATTTTCTCGTTTAGATCTCAAACAAGCCTATCAACAGCTGTTAGTGGACCCAAAAGTCAGCAATACCTAACCATTAATACACACAAGGACATGTTTACGTACACAAGGATGCCATTTGGCATAAGCTAAGCACCCAGTATATGGCAACGAGCTATGGGAACAGGAAGTCAGGAACATTAGAAAAAGAATTAAGCCATTTGTACGTTGGCATGATAGATCTTTAGAGCGTGTCTTTGCATATAAGAGCGTGTCTCCCTTTAACTCCACTCAAACCCGCTGTTCTCACGAGTGGGTAATTGGAGTTAACCCGAGTTAACCCAAGTTAACCCTGTCTGTGAAAGCGCTCACCGATGCTTATGAAGAAATCATAATGAAGCAGAATTGTGGCATTCGGGGTTTCATAGGCGGGGCAGCTCAGTCATTTGGATAGCCGGCTAGCGGATACATGTTTTCTTTGTTGTGTTTCTTGTGTTCAATTACATTTATTCTTACCAATCTTTGAGTCCTATGCTACAATTGGAGCTGCGAACAGATGGCTTCGAAACCGGTTCTTGGATTCAAGGATTTTGAAAGACTTGCCAGGTCAATTGGAACGTTCAAGGAAGACGTGAGTCAGGACTCGTGTCGGCGTTTCAAGAGTTGGAATACCAATTCGTTCAAGTTCTACCTGGACTTAGCTGTTACAGATTACAATATCACGGAAGACACTGACAGAAGTTTATTTCTGAAATGTCTAGATGAGGGTATACGTATGCGTCTGGAGAATGCGGTACTGCCAAGGGAAATCATAGACTTCAACGTCGAACAACTTATTGAGAAGACTCAGATGTTCTTCCAGCGTAAGTGCAATGCAATTGTAGAACGAGTGAAATTACATCGGCGAATTCAACGGGAAGAAGAGGCTGTACAGGAGTACGCCGAAGGATTGAAACGAATCGCAACGAATTGTTCATTCAAGGCAGGAGAATACGAAGACAGATTGAGAGACATTTTGTGGCAGGGCTTAAAGATGACTCTATTCTACAAAAGATGAATGAGAAAGAAGACTTACTGACGCAACCATTGGATAAAATGATTCTCCTAGCTAAGACGTTGGAAGGAGCAAGAGATAGTATTATGGCAACACGTGAGGCAACGACAGAATCGCAAGGGAAATTTTGTCATCTACAAGGAAGAAAATATGTGAAGGAAGGCAAACCTTACAATAAACGTCACCAGGTCGGACGAGTGTTTGTCTGTTTTCAATGCGGAGAAGAAGGACACTACCAATGTACGAAGAACACGGCGAAGAACCAAGAAAAATCATTGGGATTTAGGCGTGGCAAAGTTGCTAAACCAGGAGATGTAATTCAGAGAACAAAGAAGGTACAACAAGCTCGAAACTCCCAGAAGGTAGATTTAGAAGGAAGCTCATTTCAGGAGGATGAAGAATCAAGTTATTGCATTGACTCTGTCACAAAGAATGTTTACTGTGCAGAAACTGTTCGTGATACACTAAGGAAACTTGAGGTGAAGGTACGAGTAGATGACTGTTTCTTAGCTTTTAGAGTTGATACAGGAGCGGACGTTTCATTGATGGATGAGATAGCGTGGAATACATTGGGACAGCCCAAGTTGAGTAAGGAGAGGGAGCAGCTACGAAATGCTTCAGGTCGAATCATGACATTTAAGGGCATGATGACAGGTCAGGTTAGATTTTGCAACAGCCTTGCACCTATTCATTTCTACGCTAGACAAGGAAAAGGCTCAAACCTGCTGGGAATGGATTGGGTGAAAAAGGTTGGGATGGCGACAGTGTGCATAGACTATCTTAAAGCTATGGGAAACCACGGTGGTGTAATGTTGACAGAATCAAGTGAGATTGCAGCACCAGTGGAGAAACTATTACAGCAGTTCTCAGAATTATTTACAGATGAACTGGGTTGCTGCAGTGAGATTGTGGGCATCTCTGTGCGACCAGAGGCGGATTTGAAGGTTTTTTCATTCCGGCGACCTCCTATGCATCTTCGGGCACAGATCGAGAAGGAATTCGAAAGGAACGTGAAAACGGTGTATTAGAACCAGTTAACATCGCTCTATGTGCCTTTCCAACGGTGAACATTGTTAAACCAAACGGTGATATCAGGATATGCGGTGATTTTAAACCCCTCAATCGGATTATGGTAGTTGATCAATATCCAATCCCTATACCAGCAGAGATGTTTAGTTCCCTAGCTTGGGGTAAAATGTTCTCCAAGATTGATCTGAAGGATGCTTACAACCAGTTACGGGTGGACGAGGAAAGTCAAAAGTGGCTGGTGATTAACACGCACAAAGGACTGTTCAAATATAGACGATTACCGTTTGGAATCAGTTCAGCGCTTGCCATATTCCAGAGAACAATAGCCAAAGTCTTGGAAGGCGTGAGAGGAATTTTCATCTATATGGATGATATTCTTATCTCAGGAAAAGATGAACAAGAACACATGCAGAATTTGTCCCAAGTATTTCAAAAGTTACAGCAACATGGTTTCCGTATTAGAAGAGACAAATGTTCGTTCTGTCAATCATCTGTGCAATATTTGGGACATATAATTGGCAGCTCAGGAATCAGAGTATCAAATAAAAGAGTTAAAGCAATACAATTGATGAAAGGACCTAAAGACCAGTCAGAGTTACGATCATTCTTAGGCATTGTTAATTATTTTGGAAAATTCTTTCCACATATGTCTAGCCATACTCTACATCTAAATCAACTGCTGAAGAAAGATACAAAATGGAACTGGTCATCAACGCAAGAAAGTGCTTTTCAAATGGTGAAACAAGAGTTAATATCTCTACCAATACTGGCAAAATATGATGTCTCTTTCCGTGGGACTAGCCTGTGACGCAGCGAAAAAGGCTTAGGAGTATGTTTGTTGCAAGTGACAGAAGGGAAAGAGCATCCAGTGGCGTACGTGTCAAAAAGTCTTTGACAAAGGCTGAACGAAATTATTCTCAGATAGAATTGGAGGCGTTATCCTTAATATTTGGGACTAGAAATTTCGACATTTCCTACTGGGTAGAAATTTTGTTCTCAGAACTGACCATCGACCATTACTGACCGTTTTTGATCCTACCAAACTGACAACTCCTATCCGAACAAGTGGGCGCCTTGCTCGCTGGGCACCCAGTTATCACAGTATGACTATGAAATTCAATACCGGCGATCAGTTGAACATGGGAATGCAGACTGTCTATCCCGTCTCCCAGTTGGACATGACGAGGATTTTGAACAGACAAATGAATACGAAGATCAGTCAGAAAGATATATAGCCGCAATGGAATATCAATTCATCAAAGAGGGACCTATTCTTTTTTTATCAACTACAAAGATATACAAAGCAGGATCGCACTCTTCAACAAGTTATGAAATTCATCAATGACGGCTGGCCTTCAACAGTTAAGACTAAAGCTCTTTTGGATTTTGTTGCATGCCAGCATCAGTTGTCAGTGTGTGACGGATGCATACTAAAACATGCAGAAGAGCCTAGAATAGTGGTTCCAAAGGCAATAAGGGAGCAGTTACTATCAGAATTGCACAAAGTACACGTTGCATGGTATGGAGAGGATGAAGAAACTTGCATGGAGGTTCATATGGTGGCCAGGTATCGACAGAGATATAGAGAGTATGGCCCGAAATTGTGAAAATTGTGCTGTGGATGCTGATAGACAACCAGAAGTACCCTTACAGCCATGGGAGTTTCCTGAGTGCCCATGGGCAAAAATTCACATTGATTTTGCCGGACCAGGTTGCAAAAAAATGTGGTTTGTTGTGGTTGATGCGTTCTCAAAATGGTCTGTGGTAATACAGCTACCTGAGGGAGCGACTTCAGCGAGCCAAACCATTACTCAACTTCGTTGCATCTTCGCAAGGTTTGGTATTCCAAATTCGTGTCGTCAGAATTCAGAACTTTCTGTAAGAAACAGGGTATTCGTCATACCTTAGTACCTCCCTACCATCCCCAATTAAAGCAACGGGCAAGCGGAACGTTTTGTTGAAACGTTGAAAGGGGCAATCAAGAAAGGCATGGAGAGCGGAAAGGCAAGTTTGGAAGAGGTAGTGACAGATTTTTTGTCAGTCTACAGAAATACCAGCCGTAGCACTACAAATGTTTCTCCAGCAAGGCTCCTGATGAATAGCGATCTGCGATGTCAACTGGATTTACTAAAACCGCCACAAAAGTCCTCAGTGTTGACCAAAACTTTGAAGGAAACGGTGAAATCAAGCAAAACAAAAAAGAGGTCAGGACCAAACAGCGAGTGAGAGAAATGCAATTAGACCATATGATATGGTGTTGGTACGTCACGCAAAGATGCCAAAGTGGAGAAACGCCAGAGTAGTACAAGTTTTTGGGGAGAGGTATTATACAGTACAGTATACAGACACGGGAGTAAGACAAAAGGTTCACGTGGATCACTTGAGACTGCACCCACTGTCAAATCAACTACCAAGCCAGCAGCTAGTAAAAGATGAACCAGATCTAGAGCCTAGAGACGTCGCAGGTAGCAATAGAGACAACGAGATGATCAATTTAGCAGTGACACAGAGCCTGAGTCCTTAGACGATGGTACTGAAGACGAGTTGAGTGCGCCTGCATGAGTTGCCACAGGAGTAGAACAGCCAAGAAGGAGTCAGCGTTCTACAAAGGCGATACCACCTTCAAGATATGGAGAGTGAACAGTGTAGAGAGGCTATAGAACTGATATAATCATAGTGCTGTAAATTTTGTGTTTTGCGTAGAAAGGAGGGAGATGATGTGGCATCCGGGGTTTTATAGGCGGGGCAGCTCAGTCATTTGGATAGCCGGCTAGCGGATACATGTTCTCTTTTGTTGTGTCTCTTGTGTTCAATTAGATTTATTCTTACCAATCTTTGAGTTCTATGCTACAAGAATAAATTTCTGTCTGATAGGTTTAAGTCATTTCAGCACATCATGCCTTCATCTAAGTGGGTTAGTGATTTTTGTGTAGAGAATTCGGTGTCAGAGAATTTGGTGTCTGATCCTGACAGTGCAAGCGAGGATGCAGACGTGAGTGAAGTGAAGAAGGGCATTGAAGAGTTGGCCCATGATGTGTAATCCAAATAACTAATATCAGTCAGTTGTTTAGTTCTAGAGAAGATCCTCAATTCTCTAGAAAACTAGAATTTTAAAAACTTTTTCTCTGAAAAAAAAGAAATAGATGTAGGGATTGTATAAAAAGTAATAAAAACAAGATTTAGATAATATGAACCAAAGCCAGACATCATTAGTGAATCCTTCCAACCCACTAAAAGTAAAATGTAGGGAATGTGGTTGGAAGGATTTACTAATGATGTCTGGCTTTGGTTCATATTATCTAAATCTTGTTTTTATTACTCTTTATACAATCCCTACATCTATTTCTTTTTTTCGGAGAAAAAGTTTTTAAAATTCTAGTTTGGTAAGTTTTAAGAGTGCAAAAGCACAGCCTACTCCATTAATTAAGTTAAACAAAGATTTTATAACCTAACAAAATTGCACATTTCCTAGATCATACTTGGTCTACATGTATAGCCTCATATCTCGAGCCTGTGGATCTTAGGTTTACAGTGTACTTGCAAAATATACTAAGAGCTATGCAGTGTTTGTGTATAGGTGATTTGAATTGGACATTTCATTTAGTTGCAGTAATACTACTAGTAAGTGTGAAACTGTGTTCTACTTGTTTCAAAGCTATGACCATACGTGCATGTAGGTGTGCGTGCGTGTGTGTGGTGTGTGGTGTGTGTGTGTGTGTGTGTGTGTGTGTGTGTGTGTGTGTGTGTGTGTGTGTGTGTGTGTGTGTGTGTGTGAGTGAGTGAGTGAGTGAGTGAGTGAGTGAGTGAGTGATTGAGTGAGTGCCATAGAGGCTTATAGTATACGGAAGATGGGGAAAATGCGGAGGACACCTTCAGAGAATCTTCGGCACTGGCACCAGCTGTCCTAAACATGCCATCTACTCAATTCTACTCTCAATGGGCTTTTCAACAGTCTACTTGTCTTCAAAGGGGAAAGCAGCCATTATCAAGGACAAACTACTTAGCATAGTCAATAAATGGAGGGATAAATACAGTATGATTTCTTTTCCCCTCGATCAAGTGTTTGACATATAGACCTTAGTAATAGCTGGGCCTATTGCGCTGATAGCTATTTTCACAAATCTAGACGTGTGTTGAGTCATGTATAAAAAGTGTGTGTGTGTGTGTGCGTGCGTGAGTGCGCGCGCGCGTGTGTGTGCGTGCGTGTGTGTGCGTGCGTGCGTGCGTGCGTGTGTGTGTGTGTGTGTGTGTGTGTGTGTGTGTGTGTGTGTGTGTGTGTGTGTGTGTACTGCAAAATATTTCAATCTCGTGCAAAAGGTCAAGATTGGATAAGGAATTTAAGCAGATGATTAGCTGTTAGATCTCCTGGTTGTCTACAACTATTTCTAGATGCATGCTTGCATATTTTTAAAGTTTGTGTCCAGTGATGTATGAGTATTAGCGTTTAAAGTAAACAAATAATGGTCTTGGTGTGGAAATTCCTCTTGGGAAACTATTGATCATTGCCTGAAAGAAGCAGGAGTGAAGGAAGCAGAGTATAAGGAATCTGTTGAATTTCTTCTTCGTTCTTGTCCCAAACTGAGTTTGGCTCAACCAGTTCCTTAATTACCATGCAGAGTCATATGAAGACAGAACACTTGGTTTCTGCAAAATTTGAAAGGCACGACGCCATTTTACACAGAGGTGATACACCACAGAACATGATTTTGATTGCGGCCCAAAATACCAGCTTGCGAGGCAACCATTCAGGTATCTAGTCCAGCTGTTACTCAGGCTCAGTCGCTTTCTGTAACGGAGAAAAAATGTCCACAATTCCCGCGTCCAGGCTGTTTACAGATGTTACCCCATATATTGTGCTAGTGCGCTAGCTGACGTTGTGCGATTCTAGTCACCGTTACGAAGCTTAGACATTGGTGCGTATATTGGACATGTTTCACTGTCTCTTCGTGCAGGCTACCAGAGAAAACAGTGATTGTAACTCAAATTACCAGGGAGTGTCCACAATTAGGTACACCTACCCTATTACTATTAAAATGGTGTACATGATGAAAATGAAATTGAACAGCAAGTGGTAGTGTATCCTGGAGCATTACACAGACGAGTACAGAATGATAACAAGAGCCAATATATATTGACCTTCACAAACTAAAATTGACACTAATTACTATTAATTTACCGTACAAAAATTAAATCTATCGTACAAGAGGTGGATGGAAATTTGTTAGATATGAACAAACAGTAAATATCTTATATAAAAGATACATGCTTGAACTAAGTGTTATTTATACCTTGCAAAATTCTATAGTTCTTTATCTGTCTGATCACCCCTCTACGTCGATTCTAAGAGAAGCCACTTGTCGACATTTAATGACTTGCTCCTCAGTAAACTGACCTCCTTCTTTTAGAAAAGGAGGTAGCACAAGAGATGTCCAACATCCATGAGAATGTCAGCAATAACAAACTCTTTGTTTGCCATGACTTGATCTCCAGGCACAAAAGTTATTGAGAAAACCAGACTCCTTGGTAAGTTCCCTGTCTGATATGGGACCAGTAACTAGTCGTGACACAAACATAACATGACCACATGGCGATATTGCAACCAATGCTTTCACAGTGTGATGGTGTTTGTAACTGGAGAAGAAAGCTGTTTGTAAACCCCTATCTGAATGACGTTCTGTAAATAGTTCTGTTGCATCAATGATGCAGGTCTTTTTTGGAGAAAGTCTCTCTAAATGACTGTGGTAGACTTCGATGTAGAGTATCCCTTGGCAACCACCAGTGAATGTCATTCAAATGGCAATAAAGTTTATCCATGTGACAAAAATTTCCATGTGAAACTTCAAATATTTCCCCTTTGCAGATACATTGGTACATCCAAGAACACAGAAATAACCATGATAGCACGGCAACTACACACTCCAAAAGGTAAAACACAGTACACTGTACAGCAACACTGAGTGCCTAGTTCACCTATATGACAGCATAATAATAACATCAAGATGAAATATTAATCAAGCATTCTCTTCTTACCTCTCAGTACCACCAGACTTGTCTAAAACTTCCTCTTCATGTTAGTCATTCCCTAAATGCCGCACGTTCTGGGAAGTATTCAGGAGGTACAAACCAAACCGTTTGGTAGGCCTAAGTGCGTACTACACAGAACACGCGTCATAAATTACGTACGCAGGTCTGTACCAGCATTTGACGTCTGTCAAGTCTCAATGTTAAATCATTACTCAAACTGACGCGACAGAGTCACGAAAGAGATCAGAAAGAGGTTGTTCATCACCGCAAAACACACAAAAGCCGAGTCCTAATGAGGCCTTACCTGATTCGATGCATCGCTGTACGTGCTGGTTAAAGTTCGAAAAGAAAAATTGTCGCTTTGGCTTTAGACTCACGCAGTTAACAAACGCCAATGTATCAAAGGCGAACCAAATCGGCGCGCGGTAGGCGATGACGTCGTTAGTGCCACGCTCTGTAAAAAGGTCTATTGTGTCTTTGTGCACCGACATCCGTCAGTTCTTCATTATAGAAAGCTGATTGACGTCAAGAGGTCAGAGTTGCCTCGTTTTCAGTTTTCGTTGAATATTCAACTTCCTGGAGGAACCATTTTTCTGTGGAGACAACAAATTTAAACTGGCATGTGGAGACAACTACGTAGGGCATGAGGACACACCATTGAGAAGAAATTAAGAACAGATGTTGTCAATCTGTATCATGATGAAAGGGCTACGCATACGTTAAAATGTTGGTCTTTGACCAGAGAGAGAGAGGATGTAACAGGAACAGTGCAACAGTCATTGACATTACAAGCACACGGAGAAGAATGTTCTGCTTATTTAAAAAGTGTGAGTAATACTGTTGTTCAACGTGACTGTGACTAGTGGTATGAGATTGGACTCCAATTGACACTGAACGATCAGCAGATCAGAGAACAAACTTAGGAATTGCCTCACCATGCTGGGAAGTTGCTGGCTGTCATCGAGGCAAAAAGAAAGCTGAATACTTTGAAATGGCAAAGGACTTGATGAGAGCATGTCAGCAAATACCCACACCGATAAACCAAGTAGAGGAAAATGAAATTGCATTTTACTACGTCTATACCTGAATGTAAATTGCATGGGTGGTTTGACTCTAACAATTAATTAGAACACTGTTGTCACTAGTGAAGACTAGAGTCAGAGATTTCTCAACAAAAAGTATTACACTTGTACTAATTAATATAGTAGACAATGTTTCCGTCTGTTTTCTTGATGGATTGGGATTGATGGATGAACAGTGCCTGGTGCATAAACCTAAGTTCACATTTTTATTACCGTAGCCTCCACTCATGTACCCCAAGTATAATCGCTTGCGTTACTCCACCACCTGGTACCTAGCGTGACGTCAAGGCTACATCACTCATGTAGGCGTCTGAAACTCGAACCTTTAGATTGCGCATGCTCAACTAGTCTACTCAAGGTGTGGAGAAAGTTACAGTTTACAGTTCATTTTCTTGTCAAATATCTAATATTTCTTTTGGCACAGAATGGTTATAGAATCTTTAGGTAGAGTGTTTACTGCGGTTCGCCAAGCAGGACCCCATTACTGGCAAATGAAGGAACTATTCGTTGCGTTTGGCATCACGGCATATATCGTATGGAGGATACCCGTCACAGGTGAGACACGACTGTTCTTGTGATAATAAGACTCTACGTGATTACTTCTAGCCCACTCGCTTTGAATACACAGAATTTCTGGTTTCACTAATCATGCCATCGTGTGCGACTATCTATACCACGTAGATCTGTTTCGCCGCCAGCCTGACTCTTTGTTTGCTTTGCTGTCTGTCTGTCTCATACTGTCTCTGTCTGTTTGCTGTAATGCAACAACTAGAATTTAAACGAAAACGTTGTCTAACGCAACTCCAAAACGGGCGTCTGCTTGCCTGTCTGCCTGCCTGCCTGCCGGAAGTAGTTGAATTTGTTTATGAAGCACTTTCTTTTAATTATTGAAAAATAATGTATTCTAGTGTGTAGAGATGCTGTACCCTAATAAAATAGCCTGCCTGCCAGCTTAGGTCATTACTTGGGAAAGGTGCAGGAGCATGGCTTGATGTTATTCCCTCAACATACAAGAACGCACTTAAACTTAACGAATTTCGTTTAGCGTCTTGTCTAAGATTGGGGATCAGCTTGCATTTAGTCGATTACTTGAACATTGTGACTGTGGACAGAAGTTAGATCAAGAACGTTTTCATTTGATTACCCTGTAAATATGGAGGCAGTCCTGTCTGGTCTCAAGATACTATAGAGCGTGGTCTCACGATACTATAGAGCGTTTTCACATGACGTCACAATGCCAGAAGTTGCCATTTGGTGTCCAACTGCGCATGCTCATGAGATCTAACTGGTCCCGGTTTCTGGCCGTTCTTGTAGTAGTAATTGTATTGTGTAGTTGCTGGATGTTCCAGAAGATCGGGGCACGATAAAGACGTGTCTTTCTTTTGCATACCGGTCGTTTGGAGAGGGCTACTGAGAAGCGACAGAGAGCTCTAGAGTTGAGCAGCGCTAGAAGAGACGGCTTGGTAACTGCGAGAAAACCTAACAGAAACCAAGCTGGTGAATCAACAAATCTTTACTAGACCCTTTATTTCTGGCAGACCAGCTGATCTGTTTGATGAACTGATCTCAGAATTACCATCCAACGTAGAACATAGGTCATTCAAAGAGACGTGCAAGAGGGGTTTGTTGTAGCAAGCAATCACGTTGTCAATTTTCTTTTTTGGGCTTTTAACAGATGACGTATCTAATATTTCACTGGTGTATATGGTATGTCCTTATGAGAAAATTAGAAATTAAAAATGGCCCAATTGCAACTGTGCTGCGTGCAAGTAAATTTTCCCTTAATTCGAGTGTATTCTTCAAGGAAAAACAGAATAGAGCTCCTCCAAGCAGTTGCGATGTGCACAACATACCTCTCCTGTTTTTTTCACAAATCGGCCATGAAATGAGAGCTGTTTTATTGCATCTTTGAGAACGTTGAACCTGTAAAGTTCTCAGGCTGTGGGGTGTCGAGGTATACCAGAAAATAATGTCTTACTATATTCTACTTACAATACTTACTCTACTATAGCACATTGCTATGCTATTTACAGTATCATAGCATGTCCACTTCTCTACATTTCCCAAGTGTAGCACAGAAATTGTCACACAGACGAATACTGACCAGTAATTAAGAAGAAAACTTGGAGCTCATGTCAGTTGATTCTCTAACTACCAAATATTACTAAGGAACTCTTTTCACGTTATAATTCACAACATATTTTCTTTTATAATCCTCTCACATAGTGCTGACAAAGATTATAATGGCCACGTTTGGTAGGTGAACTTTATACTGTAGCAGAAAACCTTTTACTATGCATTACCACTACTGAGGCTTCCACTACATGTGGACGTAGGCATGGGCATCTCTAACCCAGCCATTTGTAAACTGGTTGTAAGCACGAACTGCTTGGCTGTTATAGAACTTGTCTGAAGGGCTAAATAGGCGACAACACAATTACAACGGGAAAGCGGATGAGTGAGCGACATGAAAATCCATGAGTGAAACGAAGATCCAAATTTGAAACTGCAGCTATCGCAAGTCACTCAAGGGCGCGTTCGATTGGGCTCTTCCGGAAGAGTCTGGAAGACATGCCCCTTTTCCAACCTCTATCAGCGTAGAAGCTGGTAGAGGTTGGAAGAGGGGCATGCTCTTTCAACAAGCAGCAGAGTCGGTAGAGTTGGCTCTTTTGACTATAGCGGCAGAGCTGTAGAAGTTGGAAGAGGGGCGTGCACACGGAGCTTCTTCTGGAAGAGGCTGGAAGAGCCCAATCGAACGCGCCCCAAGTTTTGTGAATAGGCTAAATCGTCAAGTTTTTCAAGTCGTACGGAATGAATAGAGAAGCACAGACCCTGTGAGTGGCTTTGAGAACGGCGAAGATCCCACCAAACTGGCAAGTTGGCACATACATGCAACTTTATTACGTCACACGCAGAGAAAGGCGTGGCAAATTTCACGTTAAAAACGTCCGAACGTGCTAGCGTCAAAGGGATAGTCAAAGATTACGGCCCCTGCGTAGCCATGCAAGAGGATATAAAAATTGTGGCATTTTATGGAAGCGTTTCAGAGCTAGGCTATCCCAAAGTGAAATTGGGTTAATATTAACTACCGGTGCCATCTCTATTTAGAGAGTGGCTAGCACTCTCAGGTGTGTGTGTGTGTGTGTGTGTGTGTGTGTGTGTGTGTGTGTGTGTGTGTGTGTGTGTGTGTGTGTGTGTGTGTGTGTGTGTGTGTGTGTGTGTGTGTGTGTGTGTGTGTGTGTGTGTGTTGTGCACTGGCCATAGGTGGTGCAAAGTGGACACAGGGCCGCAGTTATTTTTAGGGAAGAGGTCTGCTAATGAGTATAATTGTTGTAGGTCAAAGAAAATTTAGGTCAGGTCAGAGTAGATGTTACGTTGTTTGTTGATGATGCACTAACGTTAGTGGTTGTACTGGTGTATTGACATTTTGGCATTGACTCAGGTGGCCGATCAAAACAACACATTAACTAAATAAATGATTAAAACATGACAGCAATGGTAATTAAAGCAGTGTGGGTTAAAGACCCTCATTCATATGTGAGATTGTCCTATAGCACTGCTTCTAAGATGGTGCGTGGGACACTCACAAGCAGTTCTGTGTCATTGGAATACCATACTTGTTATGGCGTGACACTAAGACGTAAAGATATGAAGTGCATGGGTAGTGTCTCTCCCCTTTTTCTGATGTCTTTCTCAAGTTTCTGATCTTTGCTGTGCACTACTGAGTATATTTGGATATACAGAACTGGACATCAAGTGTAGTTTAGCTTGCATGCACTAACTGCACAATATGTGCCTTCCAAGTTCCAACATTACTGATGGAAATAGAGATGTGTCAATGTACAACAGTAGAGTGCTACATCTGAGACACACCGGTTATTTCAACAGCTCATTGTGGCCTTGTAGTCACATAATCGGTGATGTCGAATCAAAATTACAAATCAAACCATGGTACACTGTACAAACGAAAATCAGTGACTTCATATAGATAGGGCTGATAATGGAGGCAACTTTTCTGTCGTGATAATTGTGGATATGTATGTGCTACACATGTAATGATAGCCACTTGTCTCATCATACCATTTATCAGGACACCTTTTGATCTCAACTTGGTTAGATAAGTGGCACTCTATTGTACTTGAAGAGATGAGAAAATTACATCAAACTGTTTTCTTTCTTCGAATGGCACAAACCTGCTTTTTTCGTTGAGTGTGAAGCAAAGGTTTATAATACAGCAGATACAGGGCTGCAGTATACAGAGGTGCAAGCGGTTTCTCACTTTGAATTATATCGGCTAAGCTTGAAAAACATTTTTCAAGTTTACATACATGTGCCATATGATGGCAGTTTTATTAATCCATACATTCACATAGACATGACCCAGTTACTGTGTAAGTAGCATTGTTTGCGATTACAGTAGGTGATTACAGAGGCAGAAATGACAATCCTTGTGAACATGTAGAGGCCAAGTATCAATTTTTGGTTTTTTAAGAAAAGTTAATAGGTTTCGTTCAGTTTATGGCACTCCATTTGCACACAGTAGACCCGCATCCCGCCTAATACGTTGTGTGTTACTAATTTGTGTACTTTGCTACTACTACATACCAGTTTTATGTTGTTCCAATGGTGGTTCCACTCTATTTTTGGTATTTTTATTGTTGTCAGTTGCTCTCAGTCAATAATTGTGTTGTGAAATGGTTAATTATATATATTCTTAATACAAAATTGAAAGACATATTCCCATCAGTGTGTGTAAATTACACACACTGATGGGAATATATCAGGGCTCGAAAAATCAGTCCAACTAGTTGTTGTCATTTGACGAGTTTCCAAAAATTTTAGGCTGTCAAAATTCTTAGTATAGGCCGTCATGTTGATATCAATCATGGTGTTTAGTGGTATGCCGCCATTTTTGTACGGCCTTCTAGAATTCAGTGCAGTGCAAGCATACAGCGTAGTATTCCCACATTGGCATGCAACTGACACACACATTACCACTGAGCCAATGGATACGACGTGCTAGATTTTACAGAGCTAGACATCTTCAAGGAGGCAAGAAAGACACTAGTGATAGCTAATTGAATTAGCGATTACACGCATACCACCTCTGTGTCAAAACAAGGCGGAATTTTCAACCAGACTTCCACATATCATATTGCGGAAGTTGTCCGTTTCTTGCTACTAAAATCATATCCACCTATTTCGACCTACAGGATTTACCATTGTCTCCCTGGTCACAAACTCATGCCTTTACTTTGTCGGAATCCCGAGATGGCTCTTGCACGCCCGGTTTCACTATCCGGGATATGAGCAGTTTGTCAACGTACGGCCCGCTGCTGGCAGTATATACTACGCGTGCATGTCATTGTACGACAACTGTCCGAATGTGAGCGTCAAAGTGGCGCATGTTTCAGTACAGTGTCGTTATCCGCCTGCATACCGAGAAAGCCATTACAAACTAGCATTGGTCTGCTCTAGTCGTCATTTGACGACCTAGCTAGCTAGACTAGAATGTTAGTTGTGAGTTGTAAAATTTAACTCGTCAAATGACGACTTGACCACCTATTTTTGAGCCCTACTAATGCTAACGTAGATATCTGATATTCTAGTTGTATTATTTGGGCTCTCCTAATCTTTACATAGATAGGTATGTATAGAGATGGTGCGTGTGGGGGTGGAGAGTAGGTGTTCCCTGTAGTACCCGTATTTGCTGCCATTACAGGGGGCAAACTTCCGTCCTCGGCAGGTATTTCTCTTTGCGATGGCAGCTTGTACGACATTTCAAGGACGTTCAACTGTGTATTACATAATACGGCGATAGTATACTAATTGCAAAAGATTTAAAGCAAATTTTATCTGTAAATTCGCGAGTTTGACGTGATTTCTCTGATGGTCGAGTGGGCTAGAGCTAACATAAAGATAAAGATATGTATTCTGACAGCAGACAACTCTCTACTCCAGTCCACCTCCTCCAATTGTCTTTTGCCTTTAGTAAACGGAGGGGTTTCACCTTAGCCATTACCAAACTGGCATAGTCTTGGCACAGAAAGCCTCTGTCAGGCAATACAATGTCTCCTAAAGATACATATTATGTAACATATGATATGTATGTAACACACACGACCAATACACACACACACACACACACACACACACACACACACACACACACACACACACACACACACACACACACACACACCACCTTACCTGGCAGTAAATGTTCCATAAGTTGAGATTTTTCAACAATCTCTTTGTCTGACATGCGTCCACCAACACACTGCGACACATGATATAGTCCCTTTGTGGTGAAATCCAAAGCAAACATTTTATTGTTGAATGGTGCTTATAGTGACTCCATACTTATGCACGAGCAAGAAGATCTGAAGGCCTCTCCATGAATACTTAAGTGCAATCAATAATCACACAACACTTTTTAATTAAAGAATCTTTTGAAGGAAGTATGCATAGTTTGACGTAGGGTCTCTCTGTCTGGTCACTTTATCAGGTGTGATGTTCTGATGGCAGTTGCTTCCAACACTCGCTGAAAACTTCTTGACACTGTTGTTCTGTGAATGCCAAATCTGTATGCTATGTCCTGATCACAAATATTTAGCCGGAGTTTCATAAGAAACATGATAAAAGCGAAAGTCTTAGGAAGTTTTGAATCATCTGCTAGAGTTTTGTTGATCTGCTTGGTAGTGTGTGTGTGTGTGTGTGTGTGTGTGTGTGTGTGTGTGTGTGTGTGTGTGTGTGTGTGTGTGTGTGTGTGTGTGTGTGTGTGTGTGTGTGTGTGTGTGTGTGTGTGTGTGTGTGTGTGTGTGTGTGTGTGTGTGTGTGTGTGTGTGTGAATCCATTTAAAACCTGTGTAAAACTTCAGCTTCTGTTGATCCGCTTCAAGAATCTGAAATGATACAGAACTTTTTTGCATCTTCTTTGACTTTGAGGATGTCCATTTGCAGCCACTCATTGTCTTCCTGAAGAGCCTTGTTGTCTTTCAAAAGGCAGTCCTTCTCTTTTCGAAGACACTCACATTCATTCTTCAGCTTCTCTATTTCCATTTTCATGTGTTCAATGCTCTCTCCTTCAAGGTCTGTTTGACAAGCACAACCAGTCACTGCATCTGTTTCAGTGGCGTCTAGTGCTAGAAATGCATCTGTTGGCAGGTCGTGATCAGTCTCTAGAGAAGCGTCCTTGTCATCATCATCAATGGGTGCATCTACTACTACCCTATGTTTGTTTCCCCCAATGCTGTTAGGTGTACTAGACCTTCTCTTGAGACGAACAAATTTCTCTACTGGGAGTTCTCGTAGCAACTTAACTCATCCTTGCAGATGGTACCCAGTCAGAGTTAGTTGAGCCATACACAGAGGATGGCTTTCCTAGAATCATTCAGAGTAGCATAGATTACTATTTATTATAGAACACACTAGAAATGACAGCTCTACCAGACAGAAAGTGCTCAGAGCAAACACGCGAATGCTGCGACGGTTTCCAGTCCTTTCTGTTTACGCTGGAGATAGACGCTGCTTGTCGTCTGTTGCTCAGATGACGCGTTTCAGGTCCTTGACAGGTTAGTATAGCCAGTATAGAATAAAAACGTACGTTGCTGCCCTGGCTTCTATGATTGTGGCAGCAAAAAAACACAGCAACTAGAAACCACTCTAATACGCTTGCCCCCTAAAATGGCAACTTCCGGGATATCACGAGTTGTGACGTCAAACGCACTATCTCTATACTCCTTTTGCACTGAATCAAATGACTGTGGTATTGTTGGGTTTTTTTACTTTTCTTAGTACATGCAATGCTTCTAAAGGATACTGTATAGTAATCACCTTAGTAAGTAGTGCCTAAGATGCACTTTGCATGTTTAGTTTATTTACCACTGCTTTTCTTTGACTATGGTTACTTTGACCATTTTAGATGAAATGAGAGCTCAGTCAAGTAAGACATCATCTGTGTTATGAGTTACATGTATGGCTGAGTTATATTTCATGTTGCAATAGAAAACTTACATCCTGATTACTGATGGGAATATGATGTCAGCTTGACAACTTCTAGCTTACTAAACAGTAGTCTAAACTGTAAATGTAGCACGGATGCGGGTAGTATTTTGTCACAACGAAATGCGTCTTTACAGTTCGTCTATTACATTCATCTACATCAGCACTGGAATGTTCTACTTAGCCACAGTTGCGGCTGGATTCCTGAGCACTAGAATTACAGAGTCACCGCGTAGAAACAATTTAGATATGTATCTGTCCTTGTTCACTGGCTTGGCTTTCTTTTTTCCTTTGCCAGTCTTTGGAGTCTCGGTCCACATTTCTCGTACGTTCTCCAACACCAAGTTACAATGACGGTCAAACGCCTTGACGCGCGCTAACAGCTTTCTGTTGTTACGACAGTTGATAAGGACCTGCGTGTTGGCCTTCACTGCTTGCATGAGAAGAGAAAGAGGACCAGTCTGAAACTCTTCCTTCTCTTTTGCTTCCATCTCTTCTTCCGTCATGTCGGCTCTAGGTTTCTTGCGACTGCAGACAAAAATGCAAACAGCGAAGAGAGGTAAGCGTGGAGCAACTGTCCAACAAATTAAGCACACTCTTACAAAGACATTCTGCTTGATTTCACGAATTCAAACGGATTGCTGTTTCGTCTGCGTTGCGTTAGCTTGTTGATATCACAGCCTTCGCACGTGTCTTGAGTATACGGGAGGTCAGCTGTTGGTTCTAGGTAGTTGTGCACGTACGCGGTACTGTACTTACCAGACATGAAGCTTATCGTTTATTGCTTGGTGCTGATTTTGATTGTTGGATCACTGGGGTCCGCAAAGGATGGTAAATTGAGGATCGGAGTGAAGAAAAGACCAGAATCGTGCAGTGTGAAAGCGAAGAAAGGCGACAGTCTGACAATGCATTACACTGTACGGTTTCGCCTAACCTACGCTGTCCTGCGTACTATATTGAGATTGACTTATTGGGTCTAATGTTGTCTTTTGATTGGTCGTTGCTCGCATCAGGGGACCCTTGAGGATGGAACTGAATTTGACAGCAGTATACCCAGAGGTGAACCCTTTGTTTTTACTCTTGGAGCGGGACAAGTAATAAAAGGTATAGAAGTCAAATAAATGTTGTATCTACTTTTATTGGAAATTTGTTTTTAGGGTGGGATCAAGGTCTTATTGGGTATGCATATGTACCTACTGCAAGTGTAATGTTGTTTTATCTCATTTCTTTCTGTGTCATGGTGAACGTATTATATGTAGTTTGTATCTTTAATTAATAGAGTAAATTTGACTAGCTATGGTCATTGCTCAGTATCTCTAAGAGCAGATTGTTCTTGCTTTTGCCCAGCCAGCAGAGTGGCAGCTATGAGCTATGGTCTCACTATTGTTACTTATCAGTGTCTTGATATTGTAGTCATTGGTTTGTTTAATTATATAGTATGTATGTGTGTGCATAGTGAAGCCTGATTTACACACAGGCTATGTATTGTTCATGTGAGTTGTGGTGATTCTGCATTCTATAAATTGATTTACCATCTGATAATTCTATGTTGATCTTGCTTTTTCAGACACACAATCGAAAATTATATGATAGTTCTAAGGTGTACATACCCAGAAAAATAATTTTAGATTTTATAATCAAGGTGTCTATAAGAAAATTGTAGTATTGTGCTTTTGGTTTATCACATCAGGTTTCGAGAAGCAGATTTGGGGTGTGTACATATGACACTAGAATATAAAAAAATTTCTTTAATAAAAAAAATAAAGATGTAGGATTGTCTAAAAAGTAATAGAAACAAGGTTTAAGTAATATGAACCGAAGCCAGACATCATTATTGAATCCTTCCAACCCACTATAGGTAAAATGTAGGAAATGTGGTTGGAAGGATTTAATAGTGATGGCTGGCTTTGGTTGGTATTATCTAAATCTCGTTTCTACTACTTCTATACAATCTCTACGTCAATTTTTTCAGAGAAAATTTTATATTCTAGTTTGGTGCCTTTTTAGGAGTGCGATTTAGGAATGTGTATTTTCATTAGGTTATAGCATCTTTATTTAATTAATGGAGTAGGTTGTGCTTTCGCACTTGGTGTACATGTATAGTTACATATCTTGACCAAGTGGATCTTAGGTTTACAGTGTACTTGTAAAATATGCAAAGAGCTATGCAGTGTGTGTGTGTGTGTGTGTGTGTGTGTGTGTGTGTGTGTGTGTGTGTGTGTGTGTGTGTGTGTGTGTGTGTGTGTGTGTGTTCCGCATGTATGATGGTGGTACATGTACTATGTTACGCTTCCTGTTTGACTTGAATTCCGGCTTCCATCTGACTTCTGCTACTCATTCCTCCATCCTTTTCACTACTTAGCATCAGAGTACACAGAAGCCCACACACCTGGCATTTTTGAGGCGCCATGCAGCAACATGCTTTGCCACTCTGCAAAACACCTGCATTGGACTCATATCGCTGTATGCGCACTGGGTGCTGACAACCTCAGTGTTGTTCTTACGGATCTTCAATACATGGCTGTAATCAAGTCTATGGATTGTTTTCATTGCATGAAGACATTGTCCAGCAAGGAGTGATAGCCTGTAGTCACGACAAGCTAAGGTTAAGTGCTCAAACACCAACAGAACAAAGACTACAGTTTGAGAATGAGCAAGTCATTCTGGCTACATGTGAGACTCACTGACGTCTGCCATCTTGATTACACGTGACATCATGAAACCAGAAGAAGACGAGATACTTGCTGTAGGTATAACAACTGAACAGTACTAGTACTGTGTGTAGTTACTCTTACTAGGACACGCCTTCATCTATTTTAGATGGGCAGTTGATGGTTGGTTGGTTGGTTGGTGTGTGTGTGTGTGTGTGTGTGTGTGTGTGTGTGTGCCTGTCTGTCTGTCTGTTTGTCTGTCTGTCTGTCTGTCTGTTTGTCTGTCTGTCTGTCTGTGTCTGTACTGCAAAAGATTTCGATCTCGTGCGAAAGGTCATATATGTAGACATGACTACCATGATATGCCAGTTTTAAAAGCATCAGCTTCTTCTTTGTCATCTTTGTAGAAATAGAGAGAAGTCCTTGTTCTTTCAGTCTTTAATGAAGTTTGTTGGACACATCGTTGGAAAAGGGGAGGTGAAATCTGATCCTGACAAATCAAGGCTGTACAGCAGATGCCGGAACGTACCAACGGTGGTGATATCAGGCGATTCTTACGTCTCAGGTACAAAAGACCCAGTGGGTATGGGGACCAATTCCAAAGGACTGCGGCTGAGAATATCAAAAAGGAACTTACTCAATCACTAGCCCTGGCATTGTGTGACAGTGACAGGGAGACGGTACTGTCAGCAGACACATCCTTTTTTAGGCTAGGAGCAGTACTTCGGCAAACACAACCTGATAGATACGTGAATGCTGTTTCTTTTGCTTCACACTCGCTATTTCTTACTGGATGACGTTACGCTCGGGTGGAAAAGGAAGCTCTTGCAAGAGCTTGGTTGGCAGAAAAAAGTTTAGCAGTTATCTTGTTGGGAAAGAGTTCATTGAGGAGACAGACCACAAGCCGCCCATTCCTCTACTTGGTCAGATAGGGCTAGACGAACTACATTCGAGCATTCAACACTTCAGAATGCGGCTTCTACATTTCCAGTATGCTATTATCCATGTATCATGCAAAGACTTTCATACTGCTGACGCTCTGTCTTGACAACCGGTCTCGCTTCCACAAATGACAGACCAAAATCTACAAGCTGGAAGTTGCAGAATGTACATATGTTGTTATTCGGTCACTCCCAGCTTCAAAGTCCAAACTATGGCAAAATTCAAGAACAACAGGATGCAGATGAACTTTGCAAAAGGCTGAAACAATATACAGCCAGCGGTTGGCCATCACCTCATACTCTCAAAGGAGGGCTGGAGCAATTGTGGCAACTGTGTCATGAGCTCTGTATTCGTGACAACCTGCTATTGAGAGGTTCAAGGATTGTAATTCCACCTTCGCTGAAAAATTGGATCCTCCTGTCTGTATATAGCAGTCATCAAGGCATTGCAAAATGCAGACAGCATTTTAGAAAGTCGATTTGGTGGCCTCGTCTAAGTATACTAATAGAGGAAATGATTAGAGATTGTCCTGTTTGTGCAAGAGCCTACTACAACCACGCAGAACCACTTTTTTCAACTACTCTTCCAGACCTACTAAGGCAAAAAGTAGCAGGCCGACCTTTACGTACGAAAAGAGCACACGTATATCTTGGTGGTGGACTACTACTCAAGGAGTTATTCAACAGCGTAAATCAATCTTTGCACGTCATGGTATACTGGAACAAGTTTTGTCACAAACAACAGTCACAGTTTTTCAGCGGCATTTGCAACATTTGCCAAGACCTATGACTTTACACACATCACATGTAGCCTCCACTTTCCACAAAGCACCGGGGAGGCAGAATAGGCAGTTAAGACTATAGAGTCTTTTAGAGAAGGTAGATGATCCATACTAAGGTAGATGGTCCATACTTAGGCCACACCGTTCTATTTTCTATGTTTCTTGTCACCCTACTGCACAGAAATCAATGTGTACGCTGGGGAAAAACAAAAACACAAAAAAAAAGAGAATGTCCGAAGAAACAGGATAAGCAGGTAAGCAAGTCGTAAGTGGCCCCAGTACAAATTTATCTAATAGCGTACATCACTAGCCTTGTCCCCAGACTCATGTGAGCCTGGCAGTGTCTGGTTCCCGTATGACAATTCCAGCCTCCCATGAGTCTGGACTCACCACTACTTTCACACACTTACTTCACTAAGTGTCACCCCATGTCATAGTCTTGGCACCCCACGTGACTAAATAGTACCTACATCACAAACTCAATTAGTTTATATCTATCTAATGTGTGACCCAGCAGATTGTGTATCATGCCCAAGCCTCCAAACAGCGCATGGTGACTCTCCACGGTGAGTGATTCACCACGTTCGCTCTATCCAAATTATCCAAATCTCAAGACGACTTCAACATGTGGAAGGGTGAGTGTATTCCTACGTTATTGTCATACTCATGTAGACTGACGAGCCTGCCAAGTCTAGTTACAGCGATCCGGACGTGTAGTTCACTCGTTGTTTGTGCGGACGAAGATGTCTTTTCACCCTAGGATGGCCCTGAAGACTTCAAGTTTACCCTCCCGAAAGTCATCATAATTGAAAACACGAAGAGCAGACTGCAATTCCACGTCAATGTGTCTCTTGTTGCCATTGTGCGCCCTACTGGCCATTAGAGTCTGTGCACTAGCAAGGGCCGTGCAGATAGCGGATGTGCGACGAAACAACGAGTGAACTACATGCAAAGTCTACATCGCTGTAACTAGACTTGGCAGGCTCGCCAGTCTACACAAGTAGGACAATAATGTAGGAATACACTCACCTTTCCACATGCTGAAGTCGTCTTGAGATTTGGAGAGTGTGAACTTGGTGAATCACTCATCATGGAGAGTCACCATGCGCTGTTTGGAGGCTTGGGCGTGATTAGCCTCAGAGCCAGACCACTTTTGCACGTGAGGGGGCGGGAAAGGCAAGTGAGAGGGTGGGGAGAAAAAAGCGGTCTGGGGACTACGCTATTGTAAGTGAGTTTGGAAGTAGGCGCAGAGCGGAATATAAGGAAGTTTTTTCGTCCGGACAAACAGGTTTGCCAAAGCCACGTCCATTCAGACCACGCCTATCCTAACAAATTTTGAGCCCGCAAACAACACTTTATTTCTATTATTTGATATATATATATATACAAAGCATGACAATAACCAGAACAACTTTGGGACAACATACCTGCAAAGCAATCTTTTATTGCTTTACAGTAAAGTGAAAAAGATACGTAACCTCAAAAGACAAACTTGAAAGTGCACTATAATTATGTGAGACAATAGCAGAACATTAACAGGGAAACTTAGCACAACAATGTGCAAAATTGTACCTTCTGGAAAACTATTTGTAGACGCGGTCGTAGAGGATTATGCCACACGTCCCAGTCATCTAAACTAAAGCTGCTAGTGCTATCGTCTTGGGTCAACTCTCCAGTTTTCCTTGCTCTGTATTGCTTTCTGAAACTTTGATTAGACAGCAGTTGGTCTTGCATCGTTCCCACCACGGCTGAATAGCAACGTCAGCGTGAAAGTCTTGAAGAGTCCTTCATGGTATACTTTCGTAAGGTCAGACAAGGTGGTGATGCTCATGCTGGTGCGCCGGCCTGTCTTGATCAGTTTCAGCGATGAAAACATCCTTTCAACATGTGTGGTAGTTAAAGGGGAGACTAATACTATGTTTGGACAGGTGTGAACTATGTACCACACAGACTCATAGCACACCTTGCTGATGTGCAGATAGTTTCTAGCATAACAGACTACCTCCTCAACATGAAGAGCAAGAATATTAACCCCTTTGCTGCATTATCATCAACGTTTTCGTCTTCACTATCTTGCTCAGAAGTTTGAACTTTAGGTTTTCTTGCCATGTTTGGGTGTCAAGAAAGGCAATTATATGACAAAGAAGTTTTGGTGTCACACCAACCTAGTCGCTCCTTCATTTTATTATCAAGGCATACTAAATCGGTATTCACCTTTCTGCAGTTACGTAGTGTGCTGACAGAATAGTTTGCCAAACGGCTCCTTGAAAGAAACCGTTTAGGATCTTTCCAGAAGGACTGGAATTTTCAAAGAAACAGCAGTCACTGCTATGGCTTTAACAAGTCTGACAATGACAAGAAAGAAAACATTCACAAATCAGGATGTTTGATTACCGTCTTGGGGACGATGGTTCTACCAATTCTTGTCCTCATATTTGGTGCTGTGCTACACGCATTCTAGGTGAAAATTTGTATTTTACAGCAACTAGTGTCTCAGTAACCCGTCTCACCACTTCACACAAAAGCGTACTGTCTATGACCCCATGAGTGTGAACTTTGAAAATCTGTAATATCTCTGCTGTTTTTGGGCCTTCAGCCCGGTTCACAGTATAACGCTGGCACGAGCGTCGTGCGAGCGTTCTGGACGCTGACGATGAGCGAGCGTCAGCGTCACACTATGAGCATGTCAGCGTCTGCGACGCTCGTACGACGCTGGAATAGAGAAAAGTTCTAATCGAGCGTCCTAGCCGGAAGTGACCAAGCGTTCGATGACATCACGTGCTCTGTTTCAACCAATCCAAAGTCAGTCATTGGACGTATCCGGGATATTCTACTCGTTCACATGGCATCGATCATTGATTCGTCGATGGAAGTGTGTGCGTGGTTTTCTCTGCGTTTGGCAAGTTCAGTCAAAGGAGTACAAGGACAATAATAATAATAATAATAATAATAATAATAATAATAATAATAATAATTTATTTTTAAAACACCACATCTGGTGTAGTTCCCTCCTAAGGGCAACCTAAAACATAAAATAGGGATGAAAGAAAACGCTTGATCGAGACTACGGCGCAGCAGTGCAACAAAAGCAAAACGTCATCATCCATGTCTGTCGCGATACATTGTACACATGTGGTTACTTTGCAGCGTCAGACCACTGTCGCAGTGTGTTCTTTTTGTGATGGACGCTCGTCAGACACAATACTGTGAATGATCCATCGCCAGCGTCTTTGCTGACGCTCGTGTGAGCGTCTTGTCAGCGTTGTACTGTGAACCGGGCTTTTGTGATGATCTCCAATGGTTAGAAACCACCAGGTCTGGCATCTGTTTACTACATTTTGAGCCCTTCCTACCAAAGGAAACCAAAAGATAACACTTTTTGCATATCAAGGACGTATTAGCCAAGTAGAAATGGTTATTATCCAATTATCTGTGAGCTCGACAGATCATCAACTGGAACCACTTAAGATAATTGGTGTAACATTCTCTAATAAGCACACCTGGTGTGACCTCTACCTCATTACTCACTACCCAGTTCAGGCTTACCGGAGATAGAAAGATAGTAGATGCACCCCAAGAAAACATTCTCTCTGATAGTGCACATAGTCTGACTTATGAGTGTCCGGATCATGCCATTTGGGTGTTACCATTTCAGTAGCCAATGTCCGGACAACACAATATATGGCCGGACATGGACTTGTTTTGACCGGACAATGTCCGGTGTCCGGACGTTATATTCCCCTCTGAGGTGTAACGACTTAACTCGTTATTACGCTAAACAAGTCTCACAGTTATTAGCTATTAACAATCTACTTACAGTGATTTGAGAACCAGTTGTTGTTTACTAACCGATTCATCATGTCATCTACGGCAAGCAGTCTGCTTACGCCTAGAAAGTCTGTATCTTCACAAGTGCAGAATTTGCGGCAGTAAGTTTACGTCAGGGCGCGAAAAACACAGCTTGTTTGGGACCAAGCAGGAATTCCACATCACCAATTGCAACTAGATGACTACAAAACGCAAAGAAAAGACAGGATTTTGCCTTACCTCTGAACTACTGTGTGAGCTTTGTCCATTACCACAGCCACGAACCGCTCTCTCGACTCATTTGCTTGTAAGGCGCATCGCCACTTGCGTGAGCCGTGGCTGACAAGCACTTTGTGGCTTCCATAGACAGGGGAATTTCCCTACCTTCATAGCAGTGTCTGACGAATCCGACTCACCAGCAAAGGCAGTTGTAAATCTTTTGCGCTTAAAATAGCGACCTGATCTCTCATCAGCGACTTCAATGGAGTCACCACTAGCATCACAGGATCCGCGGGATATTGCCGGAAGCCATTGGCTGCAATGCTAGTCGGGCACAAACGTGTGGGAGAAGATGAAAAATTAGCAACTTTCCAAAGCCCGTAGGAAAGCACGCAAAGATGTCCCATGTACGGACAAGGAGGCAAAGAGATAGCATCTGCAGTGGCTTCAAATTCTGCACGCCGAACAGAGTCAAAACGCTGGACATGGCAGTTGCAATGACTTCATTGTCAGGCATTGCTCGGAAGTCATCCATAACTACCAGACAACAAGGACGTTCATACACTCACACACTAACACCTTAGCAAGCTGTAATTGCGATCACTTACCTCATAACCTCTTGCACCTGCATACGCAATGGCGTGTCCTGCTGTGTTGCTATTAGCATTCTTATCACCGATTGGCCGCCTTTCTGAAGGCGTGGGTTTTGATTGGCGAGGTTGCAATTGAGCGAACAAGAACCCTCCTTCCAAACTAGGTTTGATCGGTGTAGTCCCCAGACCGCTTTTTTCTCCCCACCCTCTCACGTGCAAACGCGGTCTGGTTCCAAGGCTTGGGCGTGATACACAATCTGCTGGGTCACACATTAGATAGATATAACTAATTGATTTTGTGACTAGGTACTATTTAGTCACGTGGGGTGCCAAGACTATGATGTGGGGTGACACTTAGTGAAGTAAGTGTGTGAAAATAGGCACAGTGAGTCCAGACTCACAGGAGGCTGAAATTGTCATACAGGAACCGGACACTGCCAGGCTCACGTGAGTCTGGGGACGAGGCTATACATCACCAACATGCAGTCAAATATTCTCTGACACTGTGCATGTAGCAACGTGTTAATTTCCTATCGCACATGCTCTCTATGTGGCAGTGCACGTGCCTTGCAATTGGGTGTGAAGATGAGAATATTGACGTGCATGTCAATCACTATAGAGCTTCACAGCCCGGTTTCTTTCAGAATCTGTGCCACCTTGTCATCGATGTCTTTGCTAGCTATTTCAGAGCGCTACTAGTGTAACTGAAAGGGAGTGCTGAACCCTAGGCAACGAGAAATTGACTCTTCCAGTTCCAGGTACTTTGGTTGTACAGTAGAATTAGCAATGTGCTTCCAAACGCACTGCAAAGCAGGAAACTTACTTAGGCGTGTGTTCCTAGAACACCCAATGATTGATTTAGCCTCAACAGCGAGGCACAGGTGTACCTAGGGTTATCATAGTCAAACAGTTGCTGCACATGTACTTTGTACCTACTTGAAAGCATGCACAAATTAATTAGCACCACCTGCACGTCATTAGACACAAGAATGCCAAAACGTGTTTATACAGATGGCTGAGTCACACTAAACACTTGTTTATACAGGTGGCTAAGAAAAGACAGGCAGTCTTATCATCAAATGGTAAATCACTTGGGCGCTCTGTCGCAGGCTACGCTCTCTTCTCTATGACCTTGAAGGTACACTCAAAGTTATGATAGTAATCAAAATTGGAACGTCCTGCATGACAAGCTCCAACAACCATATACACTCAAACCTCCCTTATCCGGGCAATGTGGGACCGGGGAGTGCCCGTATTTCAGAATGTCCGGATAAAAGAAAGAGGTAACGCGCGTTAGCTTTGGAGTCCCAGACCACCTTAATGTACATGTCCAATGTACTCTAATTCTGTCATGTACTAAGTGTCATTACGATAGGAAGATGCGTGTACACTCTTGTACTCCTCTTTCTACACTCTTATACACGTCCGTCACAGTAGACTTTGGAATTCCGAAGATTTCCGAGGCGAGTCTTTGTGACTGACCTTTGCTGATTTCATCAATGACCTTGAGCTTTGTTTCAAGACTGATGCAGGCGCGCTTTCTTTTCTTCGAAGTCATACTCCCACGCACTGGCACGTGAATGCGACTGGACATACGGGAGTTTGTTGTTTACGCGGTGTGTAACCTCGGAGCCCCAAGACATATATGCGCAGGGTTTCCGAGGGTGCAAAGGTGCCCAGATCTCGGAGGTCCGGATAAGGGAGGTTTGAGTGTATATACATTCCAAAGCTGCTTACATGGACGTTTCCGTTGAGTCGGTATTTTCCTCGAGTTAAGTCATTTTCATCGAGTCGGTCGAGCGCTACTTCTGGTGAGACGACTACTATAACCCTCGTTACGCCTAGGATTAATAAATGTATTTTTAATCAAGTCAAATGATGTTTTTTATTCCTCCAGTCAGAGTGAAACCTATTCGTGTGGGTGACGAGAAACGTAGAAATATAACGGTGTGGCCTTAGCCCTGAGGCATATAGATCAACACCTCAGGAATGGATACAGTCCCGCCGATCTGCTCGTGAACAGGCGACTACGTTCAAAAGTACCAATCATCAGGGACTTACTTAATTACACCACATGTTCCAGATTCGAAGATTGTGAAGAAAGTGGAGAAGCGAGGAAAGAACAAAATGAAAGTTGATCACCATTGTTGCCATGGTGCAAGAGAGCTACCACCTAGAGATTTAGGTGCACAAGTATGGGTACCTGACCAAACGGTGTATGGCAGGATGCTTGAGCAACCTGACTCAATTTCTTGTTGCTACATTGTTGAAACATCGACGAAGACTATCAAAAGGAATAGATGGCAACCGAATCCCATTCCAGAAGCAGCGACTAGAGAGTTGACTCAAGAAAAGCCCTTCATACCAACCCAGCAATCTAGCCCATCAGAGAACCACCCAGAAGAATCTTTTTCTAGTGCATCCAGTTCTGGCTCAAGTACTGTTGAGAGACCAACTGTTGTGTGGCATTCTAAACTAAACCATCTGATAGACTAGACTTGTAGGAAAGGGAGATGTGGCATGATGTCACGTTTAGATATTAACCGTTGTTGGCTGCGGCCATGTGTTATGTTCTGACTCTAGTGTTGCATTCTAGCTGTTACATTATAGCTAAATATACATCTACTCCATTACCAGATCAAATTCGTTCGTAGTCACTTCAAGTTCGCTTAATGTCAATTCGAATTCATCTTTGTTGGTTCAAATCCGTAAGTTGTCAGTTCAAATTCATTCAGTCATTTAAAATTTGTCATGAGTCATTTCAAATTTGTTGTGTCATGCAAATTATTGTGTAGATTCGTGTCATTGTACTGCTTCTGCATAGTTTGGTTAGTATTTTCAATTTGGATGTGCGAATTGAGCGAACTCCTGACGTAGTTTAGTATGGTGCATTTCTTTTGCCTTTTCTGCTCTTCTGGAAGAGTCCAGAAGAATCACGAGACCTCTTCTGGGAGTTTGTTTTGCGCTTCCCCCTTCTGATGAAGTGTTAGAAGAGGCAGAAGAGAAGAGGTCTCGTGAATTGTGAGACATGCGCATTATAAACCTGCGTAACGATGGAAGGCAGCAAGCCGTCTTGCTTTCTTTGCTTTGGAAACCAAGTGGTCTTCCACCATAGCAATATCGAATTATTACATCTACGGCTGTTGCTAATGCGTGTTTGCCAAGAACCCCCTTGAGGCACCAGAAACAAAGGCAACAGTTGCAGAGATCGCCTCTTCCAAGTAGAATTTGATTTCTTTTTGTGAAAGGCTTATCTAGACAATTAGTTTTACAACTAAAATATGCCGTAAACTAGTAATGTGCATGCTCAGCTCTTCTGAATCCTCTGCTGGTTGTTTCTTTGGTTTGGCTCATCTGATCAACTGTGCACAATCGACCTCTTCTGCCAGAAGAGGCAATAGAAATGCATGCATGTCGCACATAAATGCCAAATTACGACAGAAATTGCTAAAGAAGCAGTTGAATCAGCTTTAGATCTACTGCTGGTTGTCCGTTGTTTTAGTCGAAGGCATTGGCCAACCTTTATGTAATACTAGATCCATGCCCCATCCTTCGTATGGACAAGAGATACTGTAGTAGGGCTCTGACGGAAGACGCTGTCTGAGTGTGTGACACGTCACGTGCACACTTTGTTGCGAAGTCTCGATGTGCCGAATGAATTCGAATTTTGCTTTTCACACTTGTTTCGATAGAAATCGATGCACTCCCTGTGTAGCGCGTACTGCAGAAAACGTGTAGGTTGGATTCGGTGCAAATGCAATCAGAATTTGGAGAGAAACGCAAATGATTTAGAGAGTTAAGTTCCATCGGCAAGAAATATTTGATTGCTCGAAGCTTTGCGAAGGACGACGACACACACTCTACACAGGACCGGTGTGAGTGTGTGTTGGAAGGAACTGGAATGTGTAGCGTTTGCGTCATCAAGAAATTTTACACCGGGATTGGCTCCTCAACAGGGGACCCGGTGCATATTTTTTATTTTTTACACAAATCTTTTCCTTTGCGTGCCGAGTGTGCGTGCCGATTTTGGTTACAAATGGACAAGAGGTGGTTGCGTATCGCGAATACACACACACACACACACACACACACACACACACACACACACACACACACACACACACACACAATTTGAGCTTTATATATATACTAGATGAACAGATGTGATCTCCCTCTTGGAAATTGGCATGAGATGACTTAATTAACTTGGTGTTGTGCTTCATCACGTTTACTGTCATGCTAGAACATCATTTGTGTGATGCAGTGTATTTGCTCAGTTTACAGAAGAGAGTGTATCTATGTTTGGTTTCTATCTATTGTGGTGAATCAGTAAATTGCATTTGTGTGCAATTGACATATAGTTGTGTGCAATTGACATACATGCGTCAGTAGCGAATTTGAAATGATTGTGAATGAATTTGAATTGACAGTTGATCAATTTGAAATGACTGTGAATATATTTGAAGTGGCAAGTGACCAATTTGAAATGTCTGTGAATGAATTTTATTTGACACAGTTTGAACTTGAACTGACAACTTATGAATTTGAACTGACAAAGTAGGAATTTAAATTGACATAACGTGAATTTGAAGTGACTATGAACGAATTTGATATGGAAATGGTGTAGTTAGTGCTAATCACATTAAACAGTTTAGGCTAATATTACAAGTCGTTTAGTGGAATTTTGTTTAGATGTGCAACTATGTAGTGTGGTTGCTGACCTCTGGTCATCATTGTGGGTGTTACCAAGACATAATTGGAAGCAATTGATGAAATTGCATCACTGGACATCGAGGATTCTTTGGCATCTGCCTTAGCCTCGCATAGCCAGACCCCTTTTCGCCGCATCATACTTTCGGGTGAAAATGAATCTGATGAATAACCTTTGATGTCACCGTGTGCCGTGTAGCCAGAAATCGGCTATCTAAAGACTGGATTTGGTTCTTAAACGATTCACTAAAGACAGGATTGGTATGCACACAGTGCAATCCTATCTTAACTAGCTTTTCTTGTTTCTTAGAGAACAACAACTCAAAGACTAGAGCTAGAGTCGTTGCTGTTGTGAAATCTGCTTGGTTACAGCAGCACTTAAGCGTGGCCGCGGGAACATTGATGTCAACATGGTCGATGTCGCACGTAGCGTTGTGCGGTCGTGTCACAACGGAGACTGAATGCGAACGTACTCGATGCCGTTTGCTGTTTGACGTCTAAAGCGACCGCAAACAGTCCGGAGTGAGCGATATCTAGAAGTGCTTGGAGCTGACGTCATCGAACAGATGAGTCGTCTTTCTGTGTTTTGGTAATCGCCTCGTGTTTTGTGCATTGCTTTACATTGAGTACGTTTGCATCCATTCAGTACATTCGCATTCAGTCTCTGTCATGACACGAACGCACAATGCTACATACGACGTTGATCAGGATGGATTGCGTAGCTAGGAGATGGAAGCCTGTCGACGTCAACGTTTAATTGCTGCTGTAGACATGCAGATTCACAAACAGCAGTGACTCTAGCTGTAGTCTTTGAGTTGTTCTCTATGAAACAAGAGAAGCTACTTGAGATAGGATTGCGCTGAGTGCATACCAATCTGGTCTTTAGTGAGACATTTAAGAAACCAAATCCGATCTTTAGATAGCCGATTTCTGGCTGCGTGGCACACAGCGACATCAAAGGCTGTTTACCAGACCCATTTTCGCCCAGAAGTATAATGCGGCGGAAAGGGTTTGGTTACGCTAGACTATATCTGCCTATGTAGATGTGTGGGCTCTGCAGACTGCATGCAGCACTATGACATTGGATGAAACTGATCCTCCTTCAATGCATGAGAAACAATTATAACAACAATGCTGACTTTAACAATGAATTTCTTTGCTGCGCAGGAGATATACAGATATAATTCTTACCATCAATTAACAAGATGGTGTAAACTGGCTGTTATGCCTCCTGTCAGCAGTTAGGCCTTGTCCACACTGGCAACTGGATCGCGATTTAATGGTGATAAATCCTATTCACATTGGGAGGTGGTTTCAGATTGCGATCGGTTGAATCTAATTAGAAATAGTGGGTGTTACCTCCATATACGCTACGCATATAGTCGGAACATCTAACACTCCTCACTTGTCTTTTTGTTCTCGCTCACCTTACATCGCTGTATCAACGCTTTCCACAAGCAAAGAAGCCACAAGTACACATTGGTCATCAGTCATGTGATACCGAAAATGAGGCAGAGGTAGCATTTTCAAAGAGCAGTGTGGACCTTTGCTATCCTGATCGAATCGCGATCCATTTTGTGGACAGGGCTTTAGAAGATCCTGTACCACCATAGAAATTGCTCAGTGGCTCATAGTTTTAGCCAATTTAATTCATCACTCTATGTACACTTTTTCAAAGTCTAAATACAACCTACTCTCTTTCTTTCAATGCCAATCTCTTCTTTCTTGGTCTTTCCAACTGCTCAGCCCTTGCACTGTCTCAATCAGTATGCAAAGGCATTCGGTGTCAATTTTGGTGCCCAGTATCCTAAACTAAATTGCTCACACAATCCTGGCAAATCTCAAAGTAGTCTGCTTTGAAATAATGACTACACAAGGCGGAGTAATTTCTTTTGCCTTCCCAACGATCTTGTTTGTTTGACTTTTTCCTCCCATTTCGTCTTTGTTTTGGTCTTTGAAAACCGAAAGAGTCTCACACTTTCTTTGTCCGTATTATAGCACTCAGCTGCCACACATCATCTAACCATTCTAATCGTAGCACACGCTCAAGTCTTGTGCATTACCTATCTCACGTTGCGTTAACGCGACATTCATCCTCACATTTACATCATAAGTACACGACCTGAATCTGCTGTTCGAAACCAGATGCGATCAACAGGAAGCACACTACAGTGCAACTTTCTTATATTAACCTTGGTTTTAAAAATCTAAAATTATTTGTACGGGTACGTACATGTTTAGAACTACCATGTACTTGTGTTTTAGTACGAAAGTGCATGTTACATAGCATATTGCCTGCACAGGTTCTACTTTGACAAAGCTGGCACTCTTGGCAATCGTTTGCCCCTGGAAAATTGGGTCACATTAGGAAGCAGATTAACCAAGAAAGCAATTGTCAGTTTGCATCATCTGTCATGTGGAAAGTCAGACAACTTTTGCACAGCAAACAAATGCACACTTGCTACATGTAGGGTGATGCAGTGCAATGTACCACTTGCCAGGTAGGACTGACGTGTCGCCAGATGCTTTGATGAATACTGTTTAGGGAAAAGACACGTTTGTGACAACCGTAGGCAGGTATGCGATGGTATCTTGGTATAACAGAAGAAAGTCCCAGCTAGTGTTGAAAAAGAATAATTGATGCAACATTTTTTGCTTTAAAGGAGAACTCTCACGAAATACTAAAACTTGGTGAAATAAAGATACAAGGCCTGGTATCTTCCTGCAGGAATCCTACGGTCCAGACAGCCACAGAAGCAGAGAATCAGCAACGAGTTGTTCAGATGATTCCCTGTATGTACACAAAGTCTTACTCTCTCTCGAGGTAACTACTTTAGGTTTAGCCATACCAAGTGCTCCTAACGCACCCAAAATTCAGCGAGACGTGATCTATAAACTAATCTAAGAAGGGTCTCCTTCTGAGGTTGTATTGCCACAGTCGATACTGCGTGATAACTTGGGGTCCCAGTTTGGTTTAGTCAATAAATCACAACTTGACACCATATGTCTCACAATCCTTACCTTGAAATGTGCACAGATATCGATCTTCCATGCTAACCAACAATCAGAGTTACGCTCATGCCACATACGGGTACTAAACATGCCTACGCAGGTAATTTCAATGCTTTATTTCTTCGTTACGGTAAACTTCTGCAGTAAACGGTTGCAAAGGGTTGTATCATGAAGTGACAGCTTTCATCTGAGAGAGAGTTGTTTTTGGTGAGAATCCCCTTTAAAATCGAGCAAATCTGATGTAGAAGTTGTAGTTAGTGTTGATGTCTGAAAAAGTCTGATCTGTAAATTGAATGGCTAGTCAAACCTGTTTGTCATTGGACATATTTATGACTTTCAATCAGAAGAATCTTGAACTTTGCACCAATTCATGACTTATAGTTCAGAAAACTTTTTCTAGCTTCCACTTGTCAATTCCAATTTGATTGCTATGTGTGGTTTGCACTTGTAGAATGTGTGAAGGTGAAAAGAGGCGTCTTGTCATTCCTTCAGAACTTGGTAGGTTTGGTAATGAGCGTCTCTAATTAGCATGCCATTAGTTTTGTATGTATTTTTAGGTTATGGCGACAGAGGTGCTCCACCAAAGATACCAGGTTGAGTAATTGAAAGAGATCTTTATTATGCCATTAATTGTTTGATGTGTTCTATAGGTGGTTCAACTTTGATCTTTGAAGTTGAGCTGTTGCATATTGATCGGAAGACTGAGCTCTAGGTGGTTTTTGCGAGCAAAATGTGCATTTTAATGTATTGAGTAATAAATGAGGAACAGGAATAAATGTGTGCTAATAATCTGGCAGCTGGTGCAGGGACTGCGAGTTTTTACTACAATGGGAGGGTTTTTTGTCAGCAACTTGATGTGCATGGTCACTCTAGTCTGCTACTGAAAATGCAAAGCTTGACTGGTTCTGACATATTTTGTGCAGTCTAATATGACCCATTGATTCTCATCAGATACGTATTGAAGTGAAACATTGCTATGAGTCTTGTTATGAATGATTCTTAGCAATCAACTCCCATACAGACTATAAATGATTTTATATTCAGTTCAAGCCGTGTGCATGCATGCATGTATGGACAACAGGAATAGCGTTTGGTGACAAGGCAGTTTGTCACTGTACACCATAATGCTGTTTTCGATTCCGTTTGATAATAACAGATGGTATTATTTAAGTTAACAGGTAAGTGTTATTCTGGTCTGGATGCAGATGATGTGCTGCTCTACGTCTTCCTTCAGTATGGAATGCTTGATGTATTGGGTCCAAGACAATGCAATGTAGCCGAATCTGCTGCAACAAATTCGTGCACCTTGTGTATGGGAACTACATTTTTATTGCCTGCCAATATTTCCTCTAAATTAACTGATATTTATTTAAAACTAGCTACATTGCCTGGCTTCGCCCGGGTGCATTTTAATTGTGAGGAATTACCATGAAAGTATCTTGTCTAGAATTTTAGTACGTTACAGTGAGATGTTCTGAGTAATTAGCAGCGAGTATTCCATCATTTACATGCAGTTTGATTTGTATGCCGCTCGATCCTTAGCTTTGGATAGTGACAGCTGGCTCAAGTTGACGTCAATTTAATTCTAATCGGCGAGCGAGTAGCTTCGTCATCTTTTCCTGTCGCAGTGATAACTTTCGTCGCTTTGCCTTTGACGAAATAACATAAATGTGCGACGACGTAACAATGCTAAAGGAGAAGCGGAGAAGTGCAGCGGTTTGCGAGCGCATACGGAACAAACTTCTTGTGTCGTCACTATTTTCAGAAAAATACGCCAGCACAAAGCAAGTATAGGGCACCGGCCATCGCGAGGAGCACCAGTTGCTTTACGAAAGAAAAGATCATGTGCTAGAGCAGGAGCGGAAAAGAACAGCGGTTTGTGAACAATTAGGAAACAAAAATTCAAAATGGCTGCACCCATGGACCACTTTCCTTTCTAAATATATATAGATATGATTTAACTATGATCTGAACCTACAATTCAGTACATATAGTTACTATATTATAGTTTGGGACTGTGCAATCTTCGGTTTACTCTTTGCGTATTTGGACAGACTGTGCAAGACTGACTAATAGACAAAATTAGGGACAGGGATGTGACTGGAATAGTTCCACACCTTCATGGCACTAATGTGGCAGGAAGAAGAAACAGTTATGTAGTCAGATATCTACATTGAACTTACATTTATCTCATTTAATATAATATGAAACGTTTGCATAGTAACATAGGTATATTGAATATCTAGACAGAATAATTTGGTTACTCTGTTATTACTTCAGGCTGGTTCCTTGTGTAGCTAGCTAATTAATGTCATCACATCAGATCGATATGTTCATATGCTCACAGTGGACAACAGACGTCGACATCGCCACAGTATAATTCACTTCATATTGGAGTTGGTTGGAGTATGGCTAGCCGATTGGTGAGACGCATTTCATCAACATAGCTAGAGATGGAAGCGCTCCGTTTAATAAATTAATGAACAATGTGATCATGAAACATCAACTATCGTTTCTAGTGCTGCTTACTTTGTCATTGCGCTATTTGTATGCGGAAATCGACGCTGCTTGAGGTCTGTTCTAATTGGTGGATCCGTTCCACCCAACCCCCATCGTGGAGGTTTTTTAGGCAAAGACCAGCCTCTCGACGGAAGCATTTCTCGAAGCGTTGACCACTCCTCAGACCGGGTAGAAGGGGACGATGTGTAGCCTCCCGGCCTCTCCTCCGGCGCACGAGAGAATGATCGCAAGGGAGCTTCGACCTCTGCGACCCAATGACTGGGTGGTACCGGTGCGTGGACATTGGCTAGGCCTGCTAATTTGAAGCGAGGCACAGGAGCTGTGTGGCGTAGATCTGTTGGGTTGTAGCGGCGTGAAACCCAACATATATCTACGTTTCCCACGTTAGCCGTGCAAATATAGCGACTGAATCTGGCGAAAGGACGTCGACCAGCAGGTTTTGTAGCCATTCTCGTTTCTATAGCGACGTTGTAGTGCGCAAGCGCTGGGATGGTTCTAGCACGTTTGTTTGTTCCACTACTGTCGTTTTGTGTATTTGATATCGGAAACTCTCAGTTGCCATCCAAACGGACGTATCATCCGGTTAGCGAAGACGTTCCACGCGTATTATGTCAAACTTGTCAGAAAGGAGTCCGGGCCGCTTACAAGCTCGTGTCCAGTTTACGAAGTAGTACTAGCAAGAAAGTAAGCAACAATACCATGCAATACTGTGTGACAGTTGTACCCGCCTGATGCTCAAAATGTATTCTCTCTCCCAGTTTGTATGACCCAGATAACGAAATTTATAGTAAGGGCAGCACACCCCATGTGAACCTGCATCACTGCTAATGATTATCTACACCTTGACTAGAGATTGTAGTATGGTAGATGTATGGCTGTCTTAGTCTATCTGGTTGTCAGTGGTTGCTCCAGCAGGCCTGTAGGCTGTGGGGGCAGACCTCTCAACTTTTATATTATTTGCGCCAAATCGTGAGACTGTCTTTTGTAGACGACCACCCGTACTAAACCTGTCCAAAGTGGGCGCGGTTGACTAGCAGATTTTAGGGCTCTTTGATTTTCACGTGAAATAGCCAGAAACAGCTTACATGTTAGCCTTGTACTTGGGCCCTCTTGCGCTCCCGGAGCTGGTACCTCCATATCTGGGTAATATATGCACGCATGTCGAACCGATGTTGTTTAGAATCTCGAGCTGATAGTGTCGCTCGCAATGACAGCGAACAGCTTCTGTGTTCAGGTGATGTTATTTGTCCGCTTGTTTGACTTATACCCTGTTTACACTGTACTCGTAAGCAGGCCAGCCCGTGCTGACTCGGGTCATCTTGGTTTTGTAATCGTCGTGTAAATGCGGGCTGAGCTGTGCTGAGCTGTGCTAGCTCGGCTCATATTTCTAGCCGGGTTAGCGCATGCCAGCCCAGACTGGCTTGGGTCAAATACATTGTGTAAACGCATAGCGTGCTGGAAAATGGGCCGCGCATGCTCATTTGGTAGTCTCACGTAGCCAGACCCTTTTCCGACACGTCATACTTCTGCACGAAAATGGCACAAATAGCGTGGAGCGAGACAGAGACTCTGTTAGGGAGAGACCACGATGAACAAGAAGTTTAGCGTTTGAACTCTGTTGCTGCATGTGTGCAACAGTCGTCTGGTGATAGACCTACAACGTCTTGTATATGTCCTATGCATTCTTGATATGACTGTTGTAAAGCCATAGAGAAAAAACTCAAGCAGCTTGGCTTCTCTCCGTTGCAAACGTGAGCTAACGCGAGCTATGTCAAGCTCAAGTAACTAACGCACATTAGTGACACGCATTGGCTTCCTTTTACGGAGTGTGTTGTGTAAACGCAGGCTGGAATACTGGGCTGGCACAAGCTGGCTCTGCTCGGCTTGGCTCGGCTCGGCTTGGCTCACTATGCGTGCTCGTGTAATCGGGGTATAAGATACCAGTCCCGGCTGTCATGTGCCTGCACCCTCAATTTTCTGCTACAGCTCGAATGCACCGAGCACAGCGCTGGCAGAGCTGTCATGGAAGGCCGTCTGTCGTACAGATAAAATAAGCTGCAACTTCCATTGCAGTACTCGCTAAGCAGACACTGTAAACAGCCTGACTGCAGTACGACTAGACATCAATCACGCGAGGAATGACTCGCCACAAAACAAGGTCTAAAGTTGTCTAGATGGATTACTTGACCTTGGTCTAGATCTATGGCTTTATCCAGGTGTTTCACTGTCCGTTCAACGGTTGCAAGCGACATTATCGGCTTGAGATTCTAGACAACGTCGGTTCCGCATGCATGCATACATTACGCCGATTTTGAGGTACAGTAGGACACCACTTATCCGACGGGCATGGGACCAAAAGGACGTCGGATAACTGAAAACGTCGGATAACTGACACATTTTGAAAAACAACTGCAGAATACTTAAAGAAGCTCAACATCTAATTGTACATGTAACAACTAATACAGTACAACTTCTTTGACTAGGGAGAACACTAATGGGAACTGTCAAGACTTAAAGTAACCACTAATCTTAGTCTGGATCAATGCTTTTGCTCTTCTTGCTGTAGTTTGCATCAGCAGCCCATTCAGTGGGACCATTGTGCTTACTGAAACTTCAGGTTGTTCTTCCAGGTACTGAAGAATCGTTTCTAGAGCTTCACATTTAATTTGACAACACGTGGATCACGGATACAGTACTGTACGCACAGGAATCGTATATCCTAGCGTACTCACAGCCTTGCAGTTCAGACAAGCCATGCACCGTCGGTTAATCCGTGCTGTCGGATAATTGAGTGTTGGATAAGTGGTGTCCTACTGTAATTAATGTGTGCATGTGAAGACAACATCTACACTGGGTCCTCTTCTTCGGGCGCGCAAGAGGGCATGGGTACGAGGCTACTTGCATGTTAGCCTGCTTTACGGTTTTGGTGCACTTAGTCTTTGAACTTTCAAACATATGTAAATGGCATACGCAAGCGTAGATACCCCGGATACCCCAGATACTAGCTACTGAAAGTTGAGCCGTAGTTAGAATCTAGTTAAAAGAATCTGATATGTTTGGGACTAACTAATGGGTGGCCACATAGCGACTGTCGGAGTGTCTCACAGTAGGCTCGTTGTGAGAAAGGACTGGCAATCGTGAGAAATCGTGAGATCATGAGACATATCCATAAATTGCGAGTCTCACAATGAATTCGTGAGAGTTGAGAGGCTTGTGGGGGTTCAGGGGGTTTGAACTAACCCCCCCCCCCCCCCCCGCACACTGAGAAGGGTTTGCTTCTTCAATGAACATAGTTCTACTCAGGAATCGCGCCTGCATCCCATGCGTATAGAATTAGATTCTCTAAATATTATACCCTCATCTTACATGTTCTACTTAACTAGCACTATTATAAATTCACTAATGTTCGGAGTATATGTTTCAATTGGATTACCGCCAGGACATTGGATTTCAATAGCGTAATTTCGTTGCTGTACATACACTCTTGTATGTTAGTCTCGTGCAGCCAGCTCCTCCCCCTTTTTGACTTCTGTTGGCCACTACTTGTATGTCATACCAGTATTATGAACTGTGGTCAATAAGGCGATGATGTCCACAACGACTTAACGGTACAGATCTGGGGCATAATATACATCGACATACATACATATATACATACAAAATGTACATACATACATACATTTTTTATTATTATTAAAAGTTGGTACAACTTCTAAATCCCTAGCAATCTAAATTCTTTACACTAAAGCTAGGTTTACAAGAAAATGTTCATCAAAGAAGAAGGTTTACAAAAGGTCATGTAGTTTTAAACTTCTGTCTATGCTTCTACCGAAAGGCTTCCAAAAAGATTTGAAAGATACGTCCAACTTTCTTACACACCAAACAGTTTGTATATGTCTACGTAAATGCCATTTAAAGCTGTTCATTATGCCGACGGGAGGAACAGTTTTTCTTTTCGTCCAATAGGCTGTCATAAGAATGATGAATAATGTTCTTAGATTACCAGTTTTGTTTATCAGCTCCAAAGGGTGGAGGGCCGTAGGTGGATTTAAGGATAGACTGCTCAACAAGAGACAAGCTTTCCGTAAGAGTCCTTTCCATATCGGACAAGTATTGAATGCATGTTCAATGGTGTCGTCTGGCTTGTGGCACGCTGGACACTGACGAGTTGTGGCAAGTTTATCCGTATAGAGGACCGTGTTAGTTGGCAGAACCCGGTGCAGAAATTTCCATGCTATGTCCCATTGTAAAAGCGTCATGTTTTGAGGAAAATTCCGTAGTGAGAGCCATTGTTTGTCCGTAATTGGTCCATATGAGGCCTCCCATTTTTCCTGGCACGGTGGATGGTGTATGTGTTTAGATAAGAGACATCGGTACAGTAAACGTGTATTCGCATCTGACAGTAGCAGTGGTTTATCGGCTGTGCTGAAGAAACAGAGACGTGCCTGCCAATGTGGCATTCTATGTTCAGAAGAGGGATTTTGATGGGGGAGGCTAGCCCAAGATTGCGGAATGGCATGTTAAACTTGAGGGTAAAATTTTGCCGCAACCGTTCTGGCATCTGGAGGTTGTTTGGTCCATATATCTTTAACGTTGAAGAAGCGACATCTAGCTATTGAAGGCTGAAGTATGGGGCGTTGGACTGGTTTTTTGTAAGGTGGTTTCCCCACAGAGGTTCTTCAGCAGCATCTTCATAATACGTGGGAGGGGCAAGGTCCTGTCCTTCGTCAAGTTTTCTCCAGGACATGTAAAGTTGGCGATAAAAGGATGAAAGCTTGGTGTAGTTGTGATGGTTGGGCATCCAGCCTGAGGTGGCAACAACTGCATAGCCCATGTTGTATTGCCCACTGAGATGAGATAGTTGCTGTCGAGCGTGGTCTTTCCAAGCTGCTTGATTCTTTCTATCAAACAAGCGTCGAATCGTTTGGAGGCGTATTGCCATTAGTCTAGAAAGGAGATGAGGCATGCCTAGTCCTCCATCTCTATTTCGTCAAATACACACCGATCATTTTATTAGTGGTGGCATTCTAATCCAAAGAAAATCCCAGATAATGTCTTGGAATTGCTGCAATGTTTGATGAGGCATAGTATATGTGTGTGTCATGTAGTACATTTTACTTAAAGCGTACGTTGACAGGACGTGTGCTCGACCTAGGTATGACGGATCTCGACTTTTCCAAATGTCCAATGTCTTTTTCAGTTTCTCTAAGACCATTGACCAGTTTTGTTTCATAGATTCATAATACGAAGGACTGGACGTTAGGCCAAGAATCTTGATCGCTGTGGTAGTCCATTTTATTTGCAGTGGGCTTTCTTGACGTTTCCACTTTCCAAGCCATAAGCCAACTGACTTTCTCGGTTGAGGTGCGCTCCACTGGCAGAGTTATAAACCGTTAGTTCGTCATTTAAGGCCTGAAAGCTTGTCTCTGTTGTTAGAAAAACAGTCATGTCATCTGCATAACTGGATACTTTAATACTATCTCTGAGAGGGTCGTCAACAGTTGGCACTCCTTGTATTATAGGATTTTGTCTTATTGCTGACGCTAAAGGCTTGAAATTGAGAACATATAAAAGAGGTGACAGTGGACATCCTTGTCTGATGACGTGACTTCCGATGTTAGAATACACTGTTTTAACCCATTTTTGGAAAGAAGGACCAAAACCAAAAGCACCGAGTACTCTAGACAGATGTGTCCAGTTAACCTTGTCAAAAGCTTTTGTTTAATCTAGAGATGACTGCCAACTCTTTCTCTGTACCAGAGCACCAGTGAAGTACGTCTCGGATTGTTGCGCAATTGTCTTGTATGGCTCGATGGGGAATACTACAACTCTGGTCTGGGTGATTGATTGATCCGATTACTTTCTATAGACGATTTGTTAGAGCTTTTGTGATTATTTTGTAGCTGGTATTCAGAAGGCTGATGGGACGCCAGTTCTTGAGATCGTTTCGATTCCCTTTCTTATATATGATATGAATGATTCCGGTTCTCTGGCTATACGAAAGAGAGGTCTTTTCTTCGACTGTGTTAACCATTTGCACAAAATCATCTCTAAGCAGTGACCAGAAAGCTCTATAAAATTCTGTCGTACGGTCATCCATGCCAGGAGACTTGCCTGCGTGTAGTGTTTTGAGAGACTCTGTACACTCTTCCAGTGTTAACGGACCTTCACATGTAAACTGTCTGTGCATGTTAATTGTTTGTTGAGATGAGACAGAGCTTGCAAACTAGTTTTGTCGTTTATTGGTTGCTCTCAGTAGAAGTTGGTATAAAACGTTTGACAGGCGTTTGTGTCTGTGGCTCTCTCTTGCCTTGATAGTTTAGTTCAGTGATAGTCTCGAACTTTCTTGATGTTTTCTTTTGCGGTGAAAAACTTACCCGAAGTTTCTCCACTCTCTATCCATTGTGCTCGGCAACAAACCTGTTTACCTTGAATATATTCTTGCTCGTATTCTTGTAAACGTTTCTGAAAGAATTCTGCTCTTGAGACTGCTGTGATTTCGCCGTTTTGAATTGCAGACTGTGCTTTTTGTAGTGATTGTTCAAGTCTGGTCCTAGTTTTATTTCATTTTCTTTGGCGTTGAATTCCATATCGTATTGACAAAGATTTGATATGAGCCTTTCCGGTGTCCCACCATTCAAGGAGCGACAGAAACTGTGGTTTCTGATATTGCCAGTGTAGCCAAAAGCGGTGATTTTCCGTCGGTAACAAGCCTCAGACAAAAGACTCTTGTTAAGTTTCCAATATCCCCGTCCTCTAGTACATGTTGATGAAGCTAGAAGTTTGAGAAGTACACACGAGTGGTCACTGAACGCTGTGGGAAGAACAGAAATCTCATGTACTTTGCTTTCCAACACACATGAGGTTAGGAACATATCTAGTCAGCAGGCTACTGGTGGATTTGATCGACTCCATGTATAACCCGGAACATCTGGATGGCATTTTTGGTATATATCAGTCAAGTTGAGGGTTGAGAAGAGCGTGTGAAGTGCAGCAGTGTCGCTGCTTCTGGGTCCTAGTTTTGCTTGGGACAGTTTGTCCATACTGGGGTTAAGGATGCAATTGAAATCACCACAGACAACCAGTCTTGGTAAATTCTGCAGCTGTGAAGTAACGATTTGATAGAAATCCTTGCGATCAGCTGAGGACGTTGGTGCGCAAAGGTTGATGAGGTCGAACGTGAGGGAAGGGTAGTTCACTTTCATAGATAAATAACATCCGTTGGAGTCTTGTAGGACCTTCTTGCATTGTAGTTGGGGCGTATTTTCACAATGATAGATACTCCTTTGGAATGATTTGTACCATAATCATGAAAGATGGAATGTTTACGAAACTGTAATTGCCAATTTGAATTTCAGCTGTTGCATATGTTTCTTGTAAACACAAAATATCAATATTCTTTCTGATCATCCAGTCTGCAATTTGTTGTCGTTTCATTCTGTTAGTCATTCCTTGAGCATTGAGAGTAGCAATTTGTAGAGCCATTAGAGAGAGAGGGGGAAAGAGAAAAAAAAAACACAAAACATTTCCAGTTGAGTCTAGACTGGAGCTGGCAACGTCCCACATGCGTCCTGGTTTCTACATGCGGGTGTTCCGTAGTTGTAACAGTAGCTGAGTTCTCTCGTGCTTTCTTCTTTTTCTTCTTTCTTTGTTTTAGCTGTGTATTCATGTTAGGTGTTGGTGAGAGTGTTTCTTTTTCATTCTTTTACGTGTTCTTTTATCGTTTGCATCACTCTGAGAGCCCTCTTTCATGTCACTTTTACTTGTGGTTTCTTGATTGATTCTGCTTCACACCAGCTTGTTGTCTTATTTGTCTCCCATTCACTGAGTTGGATGTCATCCTTGTCATCTGATAAGGTACCCTCATAACCACAAGGTAGTGGTGGTGTAGTCTCTTTCACAGATGTGTCAGACTGTTCTGGTCTGTTCTGTTCTGTAGCTCTTGTGCTAGCGGTAGTTTTACAGTTTTATACACATGATTCGTACCATTGCAATAATAACAGCGTCAGAAAGATGATGGTTTTGGACAGTCTTTCACGTGGTGATCAGCTTCCTCACATCGATAACACGGTCTTGGTTCACCTGCATATCTGACATAAAATCTGATTAGGTAATGGCCAACTTGCAATGAGATAGGAAAGGTTTCCTTGGGGTTAACAACAGCGAATACTCGAACTCCTGTTTTGACCATGGGGGCGAAAGAGTAGCATCTTCGGTGTACACGTGACACGTGGCCATGTTTTGACAATTCACTTTTAATTGTTGCATCTGGCATCTGGTATGGCATCTTACATGTCACCAGTGCAGGTGGTGGTCCTGCAGGGTGTGCATTTTGTGGTCTTGAACCTGACAGCTCTACACATTCATAATGTCATTCCTTGATGTCAAGGCCACTCAAAAGGGTATCTTTTGCGGTTTGATTCCCAAACGAGATTTGCCAAACGCCATGGCGGGAGAGTCTGAGTCACGCTTTTGATGTTTTCTTCCTCTACTACAGTCTGGAGTGTCATTATCACGTCAAGAGTTGAGATATCCTCCTCAGTTTGCAGAGGGACCGTTAGTGGTTGTGCTAGATACCCTTCCATCTTGAGAAAACAAACTCGAAACACCAGATTAGTCCAAGTTGTATTCAAGACGTCCAAGTATCAAAGTTTGGCATCTAAATACGTTGTGAAAGTGTGGTAGTCTTTGTAGCAAACCCAGAGAGCGAAAGGAAAGAGAAAAATTGCGAAGCATTACCACAACATGGTAAATGCGCGGCCTCGCAATACATACATACATTTTTTTGTTACAAGGACCCTTAAAGCCCAGGTTACTGCAGACACTACTAAGTACTTGCTATGATGTCACTTCTTCTTTGCTTCTTGGACAGAACCTGACACTCTTGAGAGAGAGAGAGAGAGAGAGAGAGAGAGAGAGAGAGAGAGAGAGAGAGAGAGAGACAGACAGACAGAGAGAGAGAGAGAGACAGAGAGAGAGAGAGAGACAGAGACAGAGAGACAGAGAGACAATTGTATGTTTGTATGTTAGTTCCTTGCCATAGGGAATTTATGTATGTGGCCCTCCCCCACTCAAACTCTGACCTGAAGGTCCCAGATGTTGCCAATCTCTAACTGCACACTTTAACCAATTGAGCCACATACATACATACTTACATACATACATCCATACATACATGCATACATACCGTATTTCTTCGAATAATGGCTGCGGCCTCTATTTTTAAGTCTCTACTTCACACCATGACACGTTGGTACTTGAATGTCACGTTTCTTCTGTTGACGTAAGTGGACACTTTCAAAGGTGCCAACTGCGGCAGTTTTAGATGTAATTGCCACAACTATCATATCATCTACAATAAATACTCGTTAGACGAGTGTGCTTGGATGAGTGGCATGCATGTGAAGTTCACAAATGCGAGGTGCGAATTATGGATGCTGTACAACTACAGTAGATACTATGATAAATAGTGTGCTAGGATGAGATTGATGTGGAAGCATCAAAAGCATGTAATGTGGACGTGGCCAGTAACTTTGCTGTTGTTGCGGCCTCAATTCAGGGCGGCCTGTATTTTTAACATGTCTGTTCAGCTGCTGCCTATATTCAAGGGTGGCCTCTATTCGAAGAAATACGGTACATACATACATACATACATACGTACATAAACACTCATGCGTCCTATGTGCGTATCATACAGATACCCTTTTCATTTACAGTTTAATATAACTTTATTATCGTAATCACGTAACTTTACGATGACGTCAGAAGTCCACATTTATGACATTTTGACCCCCCTCCCCCTGCTGGCAAAGCAGCTTACAGGCTTGTCTAGCCAGTTGATTTTTTGTTAAATATTAACTAGTTGTACGGTATCCGTAGGCGCCTCGCATTCGTGAGTAACATGTTCAACGGAGTTTTGAGGAGGTCTACTGAAACGTCGAGTCCTAGCTAGACAATACGTATTTGTTGAAACCCTAGCTGTCATGGAAGTAAACATGCAAACTTTCTAGTAGTTTAGATTACGTTTATAGGCCTAATATGGGTAGTTGTTGTTTTGGGATCGTGATCAAGACAATTGAAATGTACAGTCTAGGTATGCACTCAGTTCTGTTGTAACCACAGTGGTATGGTATTTACTGACAGAAATTGATATCAGCAAACATTGAGTATCTACCAACAGTGTTAGATGCAGGACAGTGTAGTAAAGGATTGATTGTATGGGACGTGTGAATAGTTGACTGTAGGTGGCATTCAACTCCTGAAGGTGTTTCTTGGTTGTCAAGTACACATAATCCGTAGCTACAATACAAAGGGATGGGGCGACGGAACTTCATGAAGCATTTTCTTTGTTGTTTGGTCACTTGCACGAATCGTTCTTAGACTCATCTGTAGTCGGACATGGAAACGATTCTTAAGGTAAGTCCTATCATGAAATGTGGTCGTGGGGAGGAGAAATTTGAGATTTGTGTGTACACACACATATATATATACCAAAAGCTCAATGGAGAGTCATAGGACCACGCCCATTTCTGTTGTGTGACCCGGATTAGAAGCCTCGCTACGCTCGGCAATCACCAAAAAGTCCACCTAGAAGACCCCACTGCAAATTTCAAAAGCAGAGTTCACCATTTTACATTTACAAAGCGTTACTTGCATCAACATTATATGAAGAGTCTACTGAACCAGGTATGACGTTTGGAACGTCAAAATTAGATCAAACATTTGAATCTGGATTTTGAAAATACACCCTCATGTCTTGATCAACTGGCTGTAGCAGAGTGGAGGAGATCGACACAAATTATTTGATTTCTTTGGTATAGTCAGCATACTGCAAATGTGCAGCAATTAATTAGCAGACATATTCTATTGTATGTATGAGCACTGTGCATGACCAATTGGCTTTGCTATGTTGTGCAGACATAAAGACACAGGCAGACGTTTAATTATACCCTGCCTGCTAGTTCAAGGATTTGTAACTTCTGTGGTTTGGATAGCTGACATTTGGTTTGATGCTATGGGCGCATTTGATTTGCAGTTCCAGCACTGAGACTGAGTGTGTGCCACTATACTGTTGGAACTGACAGAAGCAGAACTAAATCAATGAAAAATCTGCTTTGTGAACTGGAACTGCTAACAGAAGCAATGCCAATGCCTACTACGGCTATCAGCTACCGAACCGATAAAGTCACCAATCCATTGACTACCAGAGTGACTTCATCTAACCGCACCTCTTGCTGACCTTGTGATCATACCAGGATCAAACAGCACAATAGAGCACACGAAACTATCACTATTACTCTCTGCAAAATAGTGCACCATCACACTTCCGAAATTGTCAGTTTCGTTAGTTCTAGCAGTTTCAGCTCTTTGGACAGAACTGACCAGTTCAAACCATTTCAGAACTAAATCAAACATGAGTTCTAGCATTACTAGAACTGCCGGAACTGCAAATCAAACACACCATATAACATCAATTCTAGAACTGTTGATAATATATTATGTAGCTACATTTTTTTAAATGGCTTTTGGTAAGAATGTATCAAATATAATCTTGAGGATGCATGCACTTTGGAGATGCAGATTGTAGCATACTCTTTTATAAGACTAATGCATGGCAATGGCTAGTAAATTGTTTGAGCCATGTAACTTCAGCTGTCATTATTATTGAAATGTAGAAGCTACATGCAGATTGTTTCTGTAGTAGGTTGGGATAAAATTTAACTTTGTATTTCAATTGCATGCAGCTTTCAGAAGATACAATTTTAGAAGAGATCGAGAAACTATGTAATCCACAGCAGGAGGCAGGCTACTGGATAAGAGAGCTAGACATACAAGAGGCGAATGGACAGATAAAATTAGTGGGACAGAATGGAAAGAAGGGAGAGTGTCGGAGAGAATGCCATACCCTTACTAAGGCATGTGAAGAAAGCATAAATGTGGTCGACACAGACCTAGCAGAAGCTCTGTACAGGGGAAAGCTGACATTGTCACAACTGACCAACCAAGTTTGTCATGAGCAGACAGACGCTTGCAAGAAGGTGACAAAGCACACAGCAAGGAAGTTTGATGAGGCATTTGTGGAAATATCTAATAAGGATTTGGAACTGGAAAAACTTATGGATAAAATGAGGTATCTGTAATTGATATAAGACTGCAACTCATCAGGTGACAGTACAGTTGTTATGCGTTGTTTGTTGTTTTAGTGGTATGCCTGGAATGCCAGGAATGGAAATGTACTCTCGAAACGACATGGAACGAATGCAAGAGGAGTTTGGAAACATGAACTCAGTTGAGGATGAAGATTTAACGACAACAGCTGACACTTGGTACAGCATGTTGTGGCAAAGGTTAGTTAATGGAGTGACATGGTTTACAGAACTTTTCTATAATCCTCCGGTGTCTGCATCTGGTGGCAGTGAAGAACTTTAAATAAACTGACTTACATTGTCATAGCTCTTCCATTGCACATGTCATTGTGACATGTTACATTATTCATCTAGAGACCAAAATCTAAGAAATATCACAAAGGAAGTGTTCTTTGTCCTTTTTGTCAATAGCACTTTTGTCGACTTCCTGTTAGTTCATACTAATCCATGGCAGACACTCATAATGTCAAGCTTATAGTTAACTAAGCACATACTCCGTTCTTTGTACGGGCAAGATACTGCATGTAGGGTTCTGACAGAAGGCGTAGTCTGAGTGTGTGTGGACATGTTACGTGCAATCTTTGTTGCGAGGTCCCGGATGCGCTGAATGAATTCAAATCTTGCTCCTTGTGCTTTTTTGATAGAAATCGACACACTGTCTGTGTAGCACTTGATACAGAAAATGCTTAGGTTGGATTTGATGCAAATGCAATCAGAATTTGGAGAGAAATGAAAGCGTTAGAAGAGTAGCTAGAAATCTTTGATTGCTTAAAGCTTTGTGAAGGTGATGACACGTACAGTCTACACAGGACTGGTGTGTGTGTGTGTGTGTGTGTGTGTGTGTGTGTGTGTGTGTGTGTGTGTGTGTGTGTGTGTGTGTGTGTGTGTGTTCAAATGAACTGGAATGTGTACCATTTGTGTCATTGAAAAATGTTACGGGGAAGGTTGATCTCTTGAGAGGGGACCCAGTGCACTATTTTTCTGCACAAACATGCCCCTTTGTGTGCCTAGCGTGTGTGCCGATTTTTGTTGCAAACAGACTAAAGACATGGCTGTGTATCGCAAACACACACACACACACACACACACACGCACACACACACACACACACACACACACACACACACACACACACACACAATTGAGCTTTATATATCTATATCTAGTACTAGAATTTCAAACACATTTTCTCTGAAAAAAGAAACGCATGTAGGGATTGTATAAAAAGTAACAGCAACAAGATCTATAGATAATATGAACCAAAGCCAGACATCATTAGTGAATCCTTCCAACCTACTAAATGTAAAATTAGGGAATGTGGGTGTTGTATGGATTCACTAACGATGTCTGGCTTTGGTTCGTATTATCTATAGATCTTGTTGCTGTTACTTTTATACAATTCCTACATCTATTAATTAAAGTTTTAAAATTCTAGTTTGGTAAGTTTTAGGAGTGTAAAAGCGCAACATATAGCTAGGGTGTATATGTCTTCATTAGGGCCTCTAAGCCTTTTATAAGCATGTCTAAGATTTAGCACGTTTTCATTAGTGTTAATTAAACCTGTTTATATGTAACAGCTTTCGTTAAACATGATTCAGAGATAGTTCACTCAAGTGGTCTAGCTGAGGTCTAAGGGCCATGTGATGGTACCAAGGTATTCTAGGACACGTTGCTCGAACATGGATCCTAATTTTTAGTGCCTTTGCATTGTTCTTTCTTCTGTGCTTGTATAATTGAATATGCAACGGCAGTTGGAATAGAACTGGCATCGTAGTCAAAGCCAAAGATTATCACATATGGGATATGCATTGCAAATGTTAAGTTTCCATATAAATTATTATGTACGTTGCTTCTGTGTGAGATGTAGTGGTACCAAGGTATCCTAGGGCACGTTGCACGAATATGGATCCTAAGTTTTAGTGCCTTTGCATTGTTCTTTCTTCTGTGCTTGTACAATTGAATATGCAATGGCAGTTGGAATAGAACTGGCATAGTAGTCAAAGCCAAAGATTATCACATATGGGATATGCATTGCAAATGTTAGGTTTCCGTATAAATTATTATGTACATTGCTCCTGTGTGAGATGTAGATCGCAAACAATTTCATGTTAGGCAAACATGATTGAATTACACAGTTCTGGTGATAAACTCTTTCTTAGACGCGTTGGCCTACCTGATTGGCTCTTCGTTTCTGGTTGCCATGGACAAGCAATCGCAAATACTGCTCTGTGATTGGCTTGAACTGTGCAGCAGCGTTAATGACGGTCAGTGGATCAAATCTGCTTGAAAGCATAATTCTTAACATTGATTTTGGTTCCTCTAGTCACCAAAAGATTAGAGTTTAGGTAATTCTAATTTGTTTTCTCAAGTTTCACAGCCGTACCTAACGGGCAAAAAGAGATATCTGTGGAGAAGGAGAAGAAGGAAGAAGAAGAAGAAGATTGGCACATGGACCTCTGAAGCTAGCAACTGTTTTCTAGGTTGTTAGATGATTAGTGACCAAAACAAAAATGGAATATGGCACACGACATACAAACATTTCATTTCGTTGATTTTGAGAAATTTTAGTCTTCATTTATGTTTTCTAAGCGTGCAAAAAGACGACCACTCTTCATGACGCTCTATGACCGGGGCAATCCCTACATACAGGGTACTACCGTACCCTCTGATATATAGAGTTCAAATTGTGTGTGTGTGTGTGTGTGTGTGTGTGTGTGTGTGTGTGTGTGTGTGTGTGTGTGTGTGTGTGTGTGTGTGCGTGTGTGTGTGTGTGTGTGTGTGTGTGTGTGTGTGTGTGTGTGTGTGTGTGTGTGTTCGTGATACGCTGCTACGGCTTTTGTCTGTTCGCAACCGAAATTGTCATGCACACTCAACACGAGAAGGGAAAGGTTTGTGTAAAAATCCAAAAATTGCACCGGGTCCCCTCTCAACGGGTCGACCCCTACGTAAAATTTCTAGATGACGCAAATGCTATACATTCTAGTTTATTCGAACACACACCCACACCAGTCCTGTGTAGACTGTACGTGTCATTGTCCTTCGCATAGTTTCAAGCAATCAAATATTTCTTGTTGACGGAACTTACTCTTCTAATGCTTTTGTTTCTCTCCAAATTCTGATTGCATTTGCACCACGTCCAACCTACACGTTTTCTGTACCAAGTGCTACACAGGGAGTGTGTCGATTTTTACGAAAAACGCAATGACAATATTCGAATTTATATGGCACATCCGAGACCTCGCGACAAAGATTGCACGTGACGTGTCCACACCCGCTCAGACTGCATCTTCCGTCAGAACACTACAGTACATGTATCTTGCCAGTACGAAGGACGGGGCATGGATCTAGTACTGTGTTTGTGTGTGTGTGTGTGTGTGTGTGTGTGTGTGTGTGTGTGTGTGTGTGTGTGTGTGTGCGTGCGTGTGTGTGTGTGTGCATGTGTGTTCTTGATTTCTTGGCTTGCAAAGTCAATTCATCGACTGCACACTATCCTGAGCCGAGAAATCCATTTCTGCCCAAGCCAAGCAATGAAAACAGACCAGTCAGACAGTGCAGTGTTCTTTAATTATGTCCTAAAATGACTGCCAGAAAACCTTTCGTCTGTTCTTGGGCAGCTGATCAGGGATGGTAACTGTGGTTTCTTCACGAAACACCATATGCGATCTTCTTGGCTATGAAGGATGGTGACATTGGTGTCATCCTTGTGTTCGACAGCCATACACATTATGATTCCAAATGTCTTTGTGTACTTACTTCAATCCCAAGCAGTGCTGTTATAGTCTTGCTATTGTGCTGGCTACATTAATGAGTTTTTGGACGATGAGTCCAATATATTGTAGTCGACAGACATTTGCAAGTCAAAGTGTATAAGATTTCTACAAGGGCAAAGACTTAGCAAACAGTCACTGTGGAAAGTGCTAATTAGTCGTAAGTCAAGGACTAATTAATTATATATATGAGGTGTGAAAGTCTAAGAGAGCCTTGACCAAAGTTGGGGCTGAAGGCTTACTTGAGCCCTGGAGTAATAATTGAGCGAGTATGGCATTCCTTTTACCTTAATTAATGCAAGCAGTCCCACAGCTGATCACTCTGAGTTGTAATACTGTCATTATAATACTGTCATTCAGATTTATACTATTTTAATTTGTAATTGCATTGATGATGATTTGCCACTGCAATGCTCTTTAGCCTCTTGTTATGACAGAATTTCTAACGATCATACTCATTTTTGTCGAAGCAATAGAAATGAAGATAAGCTACATGTTCTGTGAGAGGATGTTTAACTATATACATCTAGAATAATGTTTGTATGTCTGTCTTGCCTCTTTATCTGTCTGTCTGTCTGTTGGCTGCGTGCTGTGCTAACAAGTCCTATTACTACGTGAATTGTTCATAGTATTTGCAGACACCTAAGTGGGCAGTAACATGGAAGGCAGCAAGGAAGACAGCGATGGATCAAAATTTCAACATCAACAATACAACCCAGGAATCGGCAAAAGTGTGCTCTTCATACATACATATATATATATATATATATATATATATATATATATATATATATATATGGAACTTAGACAATCAGCAATGGATTTTAATTTGATTCGTTATTCAGACTCAACATTGTAATTAAGGAATCATCTTGAATTAAGTACATAACGATTGATTTACTACAAACCGAAGCATTATCAGATTGTTCTCCTATACAACTTCGTTTGGAAGTTGTTTGTCATTTAGTGCTGCTTCAATGTTGTCCATGCACATCTGCAGCATCTTCTTCCTTGTACCAATAGTTGCACTGCCAATGTGAGGTGTAATCACCACATTCTTCATCGCCAGCAGAGGATGATCCCTTGGCAAGGGTTCAGGATCAGTCACATCAAGAGCAGCTCCTGGATCAAAAAGCATACAACTGTTCAACAATACATACAGTTACTGTACAAAGTAAAGCTATACAGGTGCTTAGAAAACCTGCTAACTTTCACAACAATCTCTAATTCAACAACACGCAGTAGGTACGTCTACACTGTACACACACACACACATTCATGTGTGCAAATGTAATACATAAATAAAGATAAAGAGTAGCTTCAACGATGATCAGATGCTGTCTTATCAAATAGATTTCTAAAGGCCAGCACATTACTGCCAATTCAACGAGAGTGAGCTCTTGGCATATCTAGTAAACTTTTGGAAATTATCAAATGTGCTGTTCTCTAGTGTGGCAGCTAGAACACACCACCTTGCAGTTGGACAAATACATAGAAATAGAATAATGAGATAGTAAATGGAGTTGGCGAGTTGTAAACTGTAATCAAACAGAAGCTTTGTCTTGGCATGTATGTAGCTGCTTCCGTAACATTTGTAGCCAGAAAAGTATGAACAAGCAAAGTATGATCTTTAGAATCAGCACTTGATGGCTTGCACAATGCGAAAGAGCAGGAGAAACCAGAAGCATTGCTGGGCATCCAAAACTGGAGAGTTAGCATCATCTAATGTTTTAAATCTTATATTTTAGTCTACAAAGCCACACCAACTAAAATCTATTTGGCCATGGTCATCCACAACACCACTTGCATGAGAAACTTCATCTAGGAATAGCTAACAACGAAACTTGCCTGATTGAGCTTCAACGAAATGTTCTTGAATCCAGGGTGCAAACATTATATACAATTGATAATTATTACTCCTAAATCTATTACTTCGATTCTGCATCTATTATCAGTAGTTAGCTTTCCGCGTGTTTACCAGCTATCTGTTGCATTTCCAGAGCCTTTGTCAATGCATCATGGTCAACAACAGTGCCACGACAAATGTTAACAAATATTGCTGTCTTTTTCATTGCAGCAAACTGCTCGATCTTAAACATCCGTTTCGTTTCCTCTGTGGCTGGCACTACAGCTACAACGAAGTCTGACTGACTCAGGAGTTCAACTAGAGATGAACAAAATGAAGCTTGAACTTTCTCTTCTTCCTCTTTAGGTCGGCGATGCCTATTATGATACACAACTTCCATATCAAAGCCTCGAGCTCGCTTTGCAATTTCGAACCCTATTCTTCCCATTCCTACTATTCCAATCACTGAACCATTGACCTCTGTTCCCAGCCAATGCATATCAAATTTCTCTGTTGATGGGTGTTTGGCTATTGAGTCTCCAATCACGACGTTTCTAGCTGCAGCTAGAAGGATGGCAAAGGCCAAGTCAGCAGTGCCAGCACTTAGGCAATCTGGAGTATTGGAGACCTTGATTCCAATCTGCTTGGCAACATCTACGTCAATGTGATTGACTCCGACCCCGAAATTGACGACGGCCTTGAGGTTGGGAAGTTCTCTCATGAGCTGAACAAGACGCTCATACCTCGGGTGTTGAGCGACTAGAATGACTTTAATGTCCTCTGGTTTAGCTGTTTTATCCAGTTCGTCTAAAAGTACAGGCTTATATTTCGCATCAAGTAACTGCTGAAATACGGGTTGGAAACGTTGTCCCTGTAGAACCGACATCGCTCTCTTCTTCACAACATTGAACATATGTAGCACGTGAGTCGAAACACGTGACAAGACTCGTTGCACGCAGGCGCAAGTTTACACGCAAGTTCATAGGCAACGGCCAAACAACATGAATGCAGCAATAGGAAAGTCAGAAAAAATTTGTTGTCATTATCATTTTCTTGTTTGAACTTTAGTTTCTTTTAGAAAATTGGTCAGAACTGAAAAGAAATCCGGCAGACAAATGCCAGAGTCGTACAGGCGAAATACCAAGAAGGAGCAGCTAGTTCTATCATACGCTGAAAATTTTAGAAGGCAGTTTGTTCAGCTGTATAGAGACCGAAAGCCTCTTTATCTGGCACCTAAGAATGATTGTGGAGTGGAGGTAGGCCAACACTTACATTAGGCCAACAGAAGAGCACAAATTTTCTCGCGGTCTATTAATTATTATTTTGTGCTCCTGTATCATCACTTGCATTGAATTACAAGAAGATAATACATTAAAGCTGAGGAGGGCCAGAGACTTCAACAAGCTATTTTTGTAGAATTTAAATTATAAAGAGATTGTGGTTGTTGTACAGCAATAGAAGTTTGAAGTGACTGGTGTACACGCCCACCTATCAAACTGAAAACCAAGTAGGCTTAGTAAACAGAGTGTGTTTTAATTTCCTTTAAATAAATTGGAATTAAAAAGATTGGTTGCTTTGTTTATTAACTTAGACACTCGGTGATTGTTTCTTGTTGCTAAAGACATTGATTGTGGAACTTTGAACATAACATTGGAGTCTGATGGGTGAATTTTATAAAGTTACAGGAATAACTTTAGCATGATATAGGGAGCAGTCCGTAAATGCTCTACATTCTTGTTAGTTTTACAGAAAATTAGTTATTGCTTATTTATTAGCAATGATTAAATTAGACTGTAGATGAATAACGTCAGTTTGAGGAAACTTAGGTTTTGTAAAAGTTTAGCCAGTTGAGCTGGTTTTGCTTGTTGTGGGCATATGATAGATACCTCAGACGGCAAATTAGTGTGTTATTACAGTTATACATGTTAACGCAGTAGTTGTTTTGTCTTTGTAAACAAATACAGACACAGGTCATTGCATGCATAGAAGTATATACTATACATGCAGTTTTATCTGTGGTTTTTAGTATTGGCTGTTACTTGTGTGGTTTTTTCAGAAGCTTGTGTGTACATCAATTAGACCTACTCAATTGCCTTACAAGGAGTTGTATGATGTTGATGGTTGTGCTCAGTTTCTTGCTGATTATGTTGACTATTTGCCACTGGAAAATCCAACAGAACTGGTGCTACTTTTCTGTAGTAATGCTTAAATTTTAATGTGTACTTATATTTTGTCACTTCTCTGTAGCCCCAACGGTTGAAATCACCATATTCAGTGTTGCATGAGCAACAAGGAAATTGTTTTGAGTTCTCAACGTTGTTATGCTCTTTGCTAATTGGGAATGGTTATGATGCATACTGTGTGTCTGGTTATGCAACACGTGAAGTGTGCGTTATGGATGAAAGTCGAGATGTTTGTCCACTACTTGAAAAAAAGAAAGAGGTGACTGATATTGCATTTATATTATCATTGACAGGCAATTATAATGTTTTATACAAAATGCATGCATACTGACAATGTACTCTAAAGGAAATTGTATGTTTGTATGTATAGGTTTATTAATAATGCTACATTGCATACATGACAGTGTGTGTGTGAGGTGTGCATGCATGCGTGAATGAGTGCACATAGGAGGATGGTTGAATGTGCATGTGTGTGTGTGTGTGTGTGTGTGTGTGTGTGTGTGTGTGTGTGTGTGTGTGTGTGTGTGTGTGTGTGTGTGTGTGTGTGTTTTTAAAGGAGCAGTCCTACGGAAAACAAGCTATGCTTTAAAAATAGCTTTTAACGAGAGAATTTGAATGGCATTAGTTTTACGTCTGTATTTGCCTCCATTGTTGAACTAAAATGATTGCTTTTTGCAATACATGACGTCACTGATTTCAAAGTCAACAAAAGGTGTGTCTTCCACCCAAACTAATGAGAAGCATTTAGTGGTAAGTGTGGAAGTGTACCAGACATCCGTTTGTGTTCTTGACTATCGTCGCTAGAGTCAGACTCGCTGATTTCTCTCTCTGGCTCATACATAAAGGGTGAGAGCTCCATCTCTTACCAGGCATCGATCAGCAGAGTGTCACAAATGAGATCAGCTATGCTATTGCTCTTTCTTTGGGAAATGACTACCCCATGCACCCAACACAATGAACTACTAGCATACATAGGATGTATTGCAAGCAGAAGAACATGCGACTACAAACTAAAAGACGTACATCAGCTTGCATAAACCGTCTAGAAGAGATCTGCACATGAACCATGGCTAGAGTTTTAGTAGCCTTCTAGTCAACGCTGATGCTGCTGCCTAGACACCTGAGTCGGAGTGGATACATAACCACTTACCAGTAAACGTTTCACATTGCATCATGTGAAAGGCACTCCTTGTTGTTGGCCGGGGTTTCAAAGTCCTTGAAAAGCAATGATTTTTAGTTCAACAACGGAGGCAAATTGGGACGTGTGACTAACATCATTTGGATTCTCTTGTCAAGACCTATTTTTAAAGCCTAGGTTGTTTTTCTGTGAGACTGCTCCTTTCAAATATAATTAGTGTTATACTTAGATGCATGGTACCCAGAGTATACAGAAATGTATGTAAAGGTAGAGGTTACCAATCCCTTTTATATTACTGTGATTCTACAAAATTTTGGTAGATTTTTATTTTTGGTAATTTCAGTACTGACTTAAATGAGAACTCTCACCAAAATCAACAATCTGTCAGATGAAAGCTCACTTCATGGCACAATCCTTTACAACCGTTTACTGCAGTTGTTTACCGTAACGAGGAAAAAAAGCATTGAAATTACCTGTGTGGGCGTGTTTAGTGCCCATATGTGGTATGAGCGTGTACAACAGTAACAGTTCATGTACATGCAATAATACCATTAGCTTCAAAATTCTACTATGATGTTCAATATAGTAATCTCTCTCCTCTTCAGTTGTTGCTTTCTGGTATTACTTGATGCAGATGATGACTCTCCTAGCTTTGTGCTCTCGATAGCTGTGCAGGCAGCTAGTTGCACAGAGCCATGCTTCTTCTTGTGTTTCCTCTTTATTTGAACTAGGAAGTCCTGGCACCTGAGGACTTGGCCATGAGCCTCACAGCTTTGGGTACTTGGCTAACCAGGAGATCAGTGACATCGCATCAAATGTTTCAACTATGACACCTGATTGAAGTGAGCATGCTATCAGCTTAGACTAATTGTCAGGAATCTGAGGCCATCTATTTCATCTTTTGAAACGAAAACTTTAGCACTGCTTTGTACCAAAACATAGCTTTATCAAAAAGGCAAAACTTAACTTTAAGAGATACCAAAACATTCTCACCACTGCAATTCTCTGACCACTGAAATTCTGTGGAATTGCAGTATTTGATCGATGGGGTATATTTGAAATAAATGAAGTTAGTTTAAAATAGATACAGTGCGATACATATGTTATGAGGAATTCAGTTGGTGTTAAAGACTCTAATGCATTACAAAGAGTCTTTTCAACAAAGTAGCTGTTAAAAGACTCTTTTTAATGCTGACTGAATTCTTCATAGCATGTGTTAAATAAGTATTTGTGTTAAATTCAGTCTGGCATTGAAAAGACTCTGTTAAAAGTTAGTCTAGTGTTATAGAACTATGCAGAAAAATTTCCTTGATCACTTGATTAGGTGTAAACTTTTTTAACACGCATACACGCATGCCATAGTAGGATACTCTCAGACTGTTTTCTTCAATGTACACTGTTAAATTTAGTCAAATAGCGTGCATTAGACATTAGAAAGTAATTGAACTTATTCGGTGTTAAATATGTTGTTATAAAGTAATTTAGTCCGTGCAGGAGAATGCATTTAAAAAGCTATAAATCTGTCGAGCACATTCAATAGAGTTCGTCTATAATTATGGTTACCAATACTAAATAAAAAATTTTTGGGCGGCGTAATTACTGTAAGTTGCAACAAATTTTATACGAATATGCATTAGGAAACAAGTAGTTCGACACTATTCAACACTATATAAGTTGCTATCTACATATAGTTGCGTTAGCGCACGCTAATTCAACACGTGCATCTTGACTTTGTGCTCTGCATTTGTGACAAATAAAAGGTGTGAGATTTTTACTTTGTTTATTCTCTATTTCAATTTTTGTTTGCTTCAAATTATAGGTAAGTCGAGTTGCAGATATAGCGTGCAATTCCTCCATCGTGTCTTGCAAACATATGCGGGTTGCATAACTTTTTCTTCTGAAACCTTGAGGAAGCGCACTGAAACACGAACAAAAGCTTTCAAAGCTTTTTTAAAGTGTTGCACAGGCTTCAGGTTTGTTTAGTCAGCAGTCAGTTTTTGGGCTCCATTGAGGGCATTAATTAATTAAGAATTACAGAAGACTAAAAGAATTCAGTTGTACTTCAATTGTATTTTATTGCATAGTATTGCACAGGTAACAACCTAATAGCGCAAAGCTACTAAAGGCATTTCTGTAAATGCAAATACAAGCACGGAATGACAACTAGACAATTACGACAAAAATCACAAGACTTGTACTTTAAAAGAGTCAACAGAAAGATTACGTAGTGATATAAGGAGAGAGTTCCAACGGTTACAAGCAAAATATAGAAGGGAACAATGAACAACATTAGTCCTTACTTTTGGAAGATCAAACTGACATGAGTATCTCGTGTCATGGCTATGCATAGAATCTCTTGTTCTCCAGCGGCTACTGATCAGGTGGTTAGGTATAGACCCATTGATTATTTTCTATGTTAGAAACATGGAGGCAGCTTCTCTTTTACATATTTAAAACACGTATCCATGAGAAATACTTCAGTCCACTTGATTGAACTCTTTCACTATTGTCACTATATAGTATTCAGTTCTACTAAGCGGGGTTTCTAGGCCGTTCTCCTTTCTCTACCCAAAATCGAGCTTCAGTGGGTTGGCAGGTGGGCAATGAAGACAATGCAAGTCCGGTTGACACACACACACACACACACACACACACACACACACACACACACACACACACACACACACACACACACACACACACACACACACACACACACACACACACACACACACACACACACACACACACACATCTACACAAGCAATCTGAAATATGGTATGGAGCTTCCCTGATCGATCCTGTTGCAGTAATCAACAGAAGGCAGGAAGCGTACTAAGCTGGTTGAAGAAGGGAACTTGTACAGCTAAAACAGGTTGTGTATTTTGCCCTACAAAGCAATGGGAGCGGATGCATATGTTGGTTGGTTGCAGTTCAACGAAGAAGCGGCAATTTTGTCTGGGTGAATGGTACGCGTGTTAATAAGAAAGTCTAAACCTAACCAAGTGATTGAGGACAGTATCATACATTGTTCTTTCAATGTCAGACTGAATTTTAGGGTTGTTTTAATGTTCAACTGAATTTAACACAGATACTTTATTTAACACCGACTGAATTTAACACGCCACATGCACATGTCTTGTGATTTATACGTAGTAATGCTTCTCATTATACCAGGAAATTTTTAGTTCTGAACCCAAAAAGAAGAGGAAATACACTGTAAAGCCACCAAAGGATATGAGAAGCAAGTTTATAAGAAAGATGGAGGGTCGACGAGTTGCAGAGGAAGCTGAAACAGCCCAACGATTGATAGATGAGGAAGATGCAAGACAGGAGGTTTGCATTTTGTTTGTGAGGAAATGCTATTTGCTTTGCATACATTTTATTGTTGGCCTTTATGATAACTTATACATGCAGCTGGTAGTTATATGATCTTACAGTTACGGGGTAGTCTTGAACCTAATTACGTTTTATTGTGCAACGGTTTTAGTAGAGTTTTAATCCAAAAATGTTACGATTTGAGTTTGTTGTAACCCGTTTTGCAATAATTCCTAAGAGCTTTAGTTGAAGGGTAAAACTGACTGTGGTGGGTATTATGAGTGAGTCCAAGTCTTTGCATTTGCACCATCATTTCTCTCTCAAGTTATGGGATATTGTGCCATTTTAGGTTGTGTGTGTCACATAACAGTGTGTGTGTGTGTGTGTGTGTGTGTGTGTGTGTGTGTGTGTGTGTGTGTGTGTGTGTGTGTGTGTGTGTGTGTGTGTGTGTGTGTGTGTGTGTGTGTGTGTGTGTTACAGTGCTTGAAATAGCGGTTAGACATAGGACATTTTCAAACATCTTTGTTGTTGTCTGATCACGAACAAGAATGCTCAGACATCTTGTCTGGTCTATCCACAAATTGAAGAGACTGTTGGAAGAGTGGCTTGAAAATCAGGTCAATTAGGGCGGAGACTGCCATCTAGGTTGTAATACAAGTATACTCTAAGAGCAACAGTAGTTGTCATGCACCACCCACATTTACATCAGTACAGTAGACCCTTAGCGATTATTTGACCGTGTTTGCAAAGTGGAAATGACGTCACAAGCCTGTTTGTGCAAGCGCAGTGACAACGTGCATTAATGGCAACGAAAGATACGGATGCTCTAGGACTGTTTGGCGATTGTAGTTTGCACATATAGTATATGTATTCAAGGCTCCACACAGTGCAAAAGGGTTTTGTGGCATGTGGCAACCAAGTAAAAATTATTGGTGCCAGCTCCTAACAGCCTTGGAGACCCAGTACAGACTACAGCGCATTTGAACGATGAAATTATTTCCACTGCAAACAGCTGCGTCTCGTAACAGTGGCCATGAATTGCCTCAGCTTTTGTGATATCTTACTGAACTTTTATGTTTACTTAGCTGTTGAGGGTTTATAGACATCATATGGTGTGGTGACACTGATTGTTTAGCATTCATCATGTCAAGAATTGGCTGCATTTATTAAAGTGTGCTAGGCCGATTGGGTTAAAATAAGGCTTCAGTTCTCGTGAGTAAGTTAGTAGCTAAGTTATAATTGGAAATATGTTTGAACCAATTCCATGCAGTCTGACAAATTTTGAATTTGTTGGGACATGATGTTCGAACAACCTTGAAACCTTATTTCGATCACTGTGTGTGCATGTGTGTGTGTGTGTGTGTGTGTGTGTGTGTGTGTGTGTGTGTGTGTGTGTGTGTGTCTGTGTGTGAGAGAGAGTTTGGTGGAGATAGGCATGAACTCTATTGTGTGCTTGTATTAGTGCATTGATCCATGTTTAAGTCTCAGCGGCTTACTTACGTTATTGTGGACTCTTATGGTACAAATAGCTGTACATTCATGTTTTGGCATATCATTGCAGGAGCTAGTACAGCCAGAACAAGACAAATTTTATGGACTTCGTATTCATAGTTGGGTTTTGATTCTTCATGGTAAACGAGAAGTAGCTGAGAGCTTCTTTATTGAGCCATCAACAGGTAGATTTCATACTCTTCAATATGATGGTTATCTTGGTACTGAAAGCTTGTGGAATGACAAGAATTATTGGGTAAATATGCAAGATTGTGCAGATGGAGTGAAGGTTAACAGGCACAACTGTATGCTAGCTTCGTTGTATTGTTTGTACATTTTTAACTTTGTTTAACAGTCTATGACATATGACCTTGGAAATGCTGCATATTGGGAATATGTGTTTCCATCACCTACTAAGCCTTTACTGATGCTTCCTGAGGATCAGTTGGAAGTTGATGAATTTGCTGAAGTAAACGAGGTAATATGTAGTGTACACACACACACACACACACACACACACACACACACACACACACACACACACACACACACACACACACAACACACGCACATGCACGCACGCATACACGCACACACACACACACACACACACACACACACACACACACACACACACACACACACACACACACACACACACACACACAGAGTTAAACAGCTAGCTGATATATCTCATATAATGTGACATTGACAAGTAGTTGAGGTTATTTCACTACCATAGAATTCTCTAAATACACCCACTGTAATTAAGTAATGCCCATTCATGTGTACTTTGCATTACACTGGTCATGCCTTTGATTGAAAATACACCCAAGCAGTATGGCAATCAACACTCTGATAGTGACAAGCAATTTGATTGGTTGCTAGCCATGTGATAAGTTTTTGACATGTTTGCCTGATGTTTGGGATGCACATTCTTTGTAACAATGTTATTGTAGCCTTGAACTTCCAAACCAAAGAGCACACAGAGCGCGAACTCTAGTCTGGACCAAAATGATTTCGGAAGTACGTATCAAAAAGTGATGCTAAATGGTAGTCTAACAGCCTAGGATTGGTTTACTGAGTTCAATAATGAGATAGAAAAGAAGATACCGTGCTTTTGCATTACACAATCATATCATTTTTAATGTCATGAGATCTCACGAAGGAAGAAGAGATGTCTGTCGTATTTGCAGTGATATCTTGGACGGCATGGAACAATGACTCTTTGATTCTGCGGCAGAACACTATTTTGTTTAACCACTCGACAGGCGAGACTATTGCTCGACCAGTTGTCCTAGATGATGGTCTAACGACATTGCTGTGCATGTTCTGTCACCGCAAGCTTGAAAATATTGAAGAGCTGAAGCTGAAACTGAAACTGAAACTAAAACTAATAAGACATATGCGCACACCAGAGTCTCCATTCGTGATTCTTGCGAGTACTTAGCACCTCTTGCGTGCACTTAGCCACCAGGAGGATTTCACACGCACATAATCAGTGTTAATTCACTTAGCATAACCAATTACTGATAAACCAATTAAAATTTACAACCAATATTCCGGTTCTAAGACACTGATTGGCTTAGAAGGCTATTTCCGAAATCATTTTAGTACTGTTTTGGTCCAGACTAGAATTCACGTGCTCTCTGGTCTGGAAGTTTGAGGCTATTGTTATTGGTGCTGTTTGTTCATCATTGCATTGTTTACATGTGCTCAAAGGCAAAGGGTTCATAGAACGTGGTATTGTTCAATTTCAACACATAATGCATTTTCTTACTATTGTTACTTGGAAAGGAAAGGTAACTGTCCGCCAAATGGGGTCACCAAAAATGAAGTGCACCTGAATCTACAGTGATCTGTGTTCCTAGTATGCATCAATATCCTGTATACAACCAGTTTTGAATCTTTTCATGTATACACCCAGGGTTTATTTGTGGAATTTTATGGTAATGTATACAGTGTACTGTAAATCATCATAATTTTGTAAGTATCTAACTTTATAAAATTTTATAAGCGATCTCAGATTTACTAAAGTTAAATGCATACAAAATTTTGTCTCTCACACCACTTTGCAGAGTAACAGTGGGTTTTCCAACGTGCTCATAATCATCACGTGTCACCAATGCCAGACAGATGGACACTTGGTGAGATAAGACACATGTTGTTAGCAGATATTTATGCGTGCCAGGTGGTGCTTTGGTTTTGATTTTCTGTTGACTCCCTGTTGATGTTCTGCACAGAAGTGCAGAAAAGTGGCTAAGTCTAACAAACTCACATTGCCAATTAACCTTCTCAGGACTGTCCTTGCACTATAAATGTACACTAAAGGTTCCACAACTTCGGATTTAGTGACATTTTAGATTTAGTGGCATAGCAGCCCCACGAGGTGTCGTTATATCCAATGTCTACTGCACACGAGGGGAGTATGGAAGGCGAGTGGCCTTGCCATGAGCTGGGTGTAGTATAGTGTACTACATTCGTTGAGTACGACTCCCGGTCACGCATGACAATCGGCTGTGACTTGTACCATGAGCACAATTCTTTTACTTTATTGATGCTTACGAAATTGTGTTGATTTACAGTATATCAACTAGCCGGAATGGTTGTTGCCTTTAGTAACACTGTTCGTTGATAGTTTGTTTTCTTTTATGTAACACGACTTACACTTTGGTTATCAAGGAATTTGATCATATGGGAGTTTTATTAGAGATCTACCCCTTTTGAATTGGATGCTTTGCTTCCACTGCACGTCGCTTGAGTGCTGCTGAGCCTTCACGTTTGGATGGAGCTAGGCAAGCGGTAGGAAGAAAGGTACTACTATTCGTGACTCTTCTCAACTTTTGAGAAGTCTTTTCTGCTTGTTTTGTGTCATGTTGGCCGCCATTTTGATTCTACATTGTGGAGATGTTTATCTTCATTTGTGTCCTGTTACAATGCATACATGTTTAGGTTGGGGCAAGGCAAACGGTAGGAAGAAAGGTACTACTATTCGTGACTTTTCTCAACTTCTGAGAAGTCTATTCTGCTTGTTTTGTCCCATGTTGGCCGCAATTTTGATTTTACGTTGTGGTGATGTTCATCCTCATCTGGGTCTTGTTAGAACACATTGAGATTATTTCCATCATTCCGAATCAACAATGGATACAGATGATGGTTTAATTGCCTCTAGTGGAGCTGTTTAACACACTGCCCTTTGATTTTAATCATATCAGTCGTCATTTGTTTCCAAGCATAACATTTCTTAAGTCTTATAATAAATGTCTTTGTCGTGACTGTGGGTTTGCCTATTCAAAGAGATTTGAGCATTGTAGACGGTCCTTGGGCTCAGGAAATTCTCGATGTCGTCATCATGACTTTGTGGAAGTTCAACAATAGATTGTTCTCCCACTTCTGACAAGAATTTTGACAGTGATGTGCTTACTAACATACATATTTCTTCTTCTACTGGGTCTGATGATTCTTGCTTTCTTTATGCAATTCCGACTTGGTCTTAGCATTAGCATTAGAAGGTGTTCAAGCTGCTTCTACCTTGTCTTGTCCGAAATATGATGAGTTCTCAGTGTTTATTGTAGTGATGGATGAAATTTCTGTACTTTCTGTTCAAACAATTTACCATGTGCCACAGTCAGTTAGACCATTGCTTGCTCAAATTATTTCTGGAGAATTGGTACATGCTTGTCAACATGGAGTTTGCGGTTTTGTTCGACTTTTCATGTTTACAAAAGCTACCTTACGTGTCCCTCCTTGAGGATGTAAGAAGAAACGCTTTGTTATCAAGAAGCTGTTGCTCTCTCGTCTTCGTCAATGGCAGCAAGGTGACTTGATCACGTTGTGGGAAGAAACCAGGCAAGAGGGTCAAGCCTCAATTGGCACGTCAGTTGGCTTCTATCTCAAAAGTTAATGCTTGTCATTCTCTGACTTTAGCACATGAGGGCAGGTGATGCAGCATCACCTGCCCTCAAGCTGTCATGGTTATGCTTCTCCTGATGATGCATATGTGCTACAAGAGCTGCAGTCATGTCACCCACAGCATGCTCTGCCTCAATGGTCAGATGACATACCATCTTTACTAGTTGTTGATTTCCAAGCAGTCCTATCGGCTTTGGAAGGTTTCTCTAGACGAACTAGCCCAGGCTATTCTCAGCTTCGTGCTCAACATCCTTTAGATGTCATAAAAGGAGCTTGCACACCTGATGCTCAGTTGTGTTGTGACAATCTTACTCATTGGATGTCAAAGTTGTTGGCTGGGAAGAGTGATCCTAGAATAGCACCTTGGTTGTCTGGTGCATCACTCACTGCTCTCATAAAAAAGACAGGAGGTTATTGCCCAATTGCTATAGGAGAAGTTCTTTGTCGTCTCGCAAGTAGGATATGTTGTGCTTCCATCAGAGATCGTTTTCCAGATGTTTTTGTGCCTTACGGCCAAGTAGGTGTTGGCCTCAAAGGTGGTTTGGAAGCAGCTATCCACTCCATGCTTTCTTTCATTGATGCCACCTCTGCCAGAGAAGACTTTTGCTGTATAGATATGACTAATGCGTTTAATGAGTGCTCCAGATCGGCTTTTCTTGAATGCTTACGGAGAGAATTTCCACAGTTGTTTGCTAGGGCTCGGTGGTCATACCACTCACTTGGTTAGTTGCGATTTGGAAACCATCGGATTCTGTCCACAGCCGGTGCTGAACAGGGAGATCCCTTAAGTTCTCTGTTGTTTTCTCTTGTGATTCTGGAATTATTAGACTCTTTGGATTCTTATTCTGACTTACACATTAACTGTGGTACTTAGATGATGGCTCTTTCGATAGTAATAGAGAATCAATATCATCTCTATTACAAAGTGGCAAAAGGTCCCATTTTTGGCTTGCACATCAACTTAAACAAATATTGGCCTTCTGGAGACCAAACTTTTCTGAATTTCCTTTAGAAGTCAGACAGTTATCAGAAGGTATCGAGTTACTAGGATCACCAGTCCATGGATATGTCGAATTTGTTAAGACCTCCACAGCTAAACGTTTTGACAAAATCTTGGAGTCCCAGTCAAATCTTGGTAATCTTGATGACAGATTGAATTGTATTTGCTTCAAAGCTGTCAGACTGTTTGCAAAGTCAATCATATTTTACAAACTGTTGTTCCGGCCATGTTGTTGGAACAATTACATCGCTTTGATCAAGGGTTACGTCGATCTTTAGAAATTATTTGTCATTCTTTTGTTACAGATATGGCATGGATGCAATGACATTACCTATTAGACTTGGTGGACGTGGTCTGAGAGAAGCAGTCCAGTTTGCACCAGCTGCTTACGCAAGGAGTTGCAATTCTACTCGTAAGATGGTACAGGACTTCCTAGAAAAGGCTTGCATTCACTGGATATTGCAAATTTACATTTCTCAAAGCCTTTACTATCAGGAGACTCCGAAAGTCGTCTTCACATTTGTCACTATCTGAAAAGCAAACACGGTTCTTCAACTTTAGATTTCAGTACTGCTACTCAACGGCAAATCCAATCAGAATTTGACTCTGATTTAGTCAAGTACTAGTATTTGTTGAACACTGCTAGCTTACGAGACAGATCACGCTTAAATTCAATCAGTACATCTCATGCAGGAGCTTGGTTGCGGGCAATACGCAACTCTAATCTTGGCCTTTCCATGTCTCCTAATGAGTTTATTATTGCAGTACGGCTCTGGTTGGGAATCAAGATGTTTCCTTTTCCTCTGGCATCTGTCTTGTGAAGTTGTGGTCAGCACATTGACACTTTCGGAGATCACCTTCTTGGTTATAGTTTTGGTCCAGAGCGCACACGTAGACACAATGCATGCTGGAGTCGCAGCAGAGGCAGGTGAAGAACAAAGGATATTCGCCATGAAGACAGAGTTCGTACAGCTTGTGGTCTCTTTTTTACCCCGTGGTGGTTGAGACCTTGGGGCTCTGGTCATTATTCAGCATCAAAACTTCGAAGCTATTGCTCCCAAAACCTCAGCAGTCATTGGCCTTAAATTCCACCAGACTTTCCAAAATATGATGCAGCAACTTTCTATTCAATTATGGAAACATAACTCGAGAATGATTCATAAGAGAATTTAGCTTGAAGTGCAGGACGTTGATTGGGATATAGCTAGTGTAATGTAAGACTTGTTGGATTTGGGATGTTTAGGGGGTTGTTTGAGTTTGGAAAAAGAATATATATATATATATATATATATATATATATATATATATATATATATATACAGACTTGGACAAAATTATAGGGACACCCCGCTGTGGGTATGTAGTAACACAATAATTAGGTCACAATTTACCAACTATCAATATTGTTAAGAACTTACTAGTTACCGCGTTGAATGTTAGTTTTCTTGAGAATACTGTAGACCCTAAATTGTTTTCTTTACGTTTTGCATTGCGGAAAACGAGACCTAAAAGTGTATGACGTCATGATTGTGTAAGTGTCATAAGTTATACTCTCTCTGATTTTGTTTACTGGCTTTTAAAAAAGCCGGTTTAATAACGCGAAGGAAATTGAAGCCCTTCACCAGTTCCTCAGTACCGAGTGTTCCTGCCTCTTGTCCTCCTGATTACGTCCAGATGTCACAGAACACTTTCTGCCAAGTTCCGGACATGCGAGGCTGGAATCTGCTGCCACGCCTCTTGTAGAGCATTCCAGAGCTCAGCTGCAGTTCTCGGTTCACGACGGTTGGCAGCAGTTTTGAGTTTATGCCACAAGTTCTTGATTGGATTTGCATCAGGCGATTTTGGCGGCCAGTCCAACAGTGTGACGTCATGCTGGCGTAGCCATTGTCTTGTTGACTGAGACATGTGGATTGGCGTGTTGTCCTGCTGGAAGACAAAGTTGTCTCCTATCAGTGCCGCTGCGTCTGTAAGCATGTGCTCCTCCAGAACCTGTTGGTACGCCGTGCTGTCCAAACGACCTTCCAGTTTCACCAGAGACCCCACACCATGCCAACACATTGATCCCCACATCATCACACTAGCTGCGTGCTGGACCGTACGATCACAACATTCAGGGAGAAATTCCTCACTTTTGCGACGTCAAACGTACAGAGTACCATTGCTTCCTGTGCTGACTTTTGACTCATCTGTAAAAAGAACAGACTTCCAGTCATCCAAAGTCCATTGTGTGTGAGTGGTTGCCCATCCCAGTCGCAAACGCCGATGGTTTTCTGTTAGCAGTGGTTTTTTCTAGGCCTCCGAGCGTTGACTCCTGTCTCACTGAGACGACGACGGACTGTTCTACTTGACATCTGCTTGCCGGTTTCATCAGCCAGCTGATACAAGAGCAGTCGTGATGGTGCTCTGTGGTTCTGCAGTGCCATTCTCTTCAGTCGATGATCTTCCCGGATTGTCGTTGCCTTCCCACGTCCAGGTCGTTTTTCATAATCGCTGCTGCCATGGGAAAGCCGTTGCAGGCACTGATGAACCGAATTCCTGGAGCGGCGGACAAAAGCTGCGATCTGACGCACAGAATGGCCAACTGAGTGAAGGGCTTCAATTTTCCCTCGCATTTTTGGACTCACCTGTTTGCCTCGAGGCATTGCTGCAACTCGTGAAATATCGCACGGAACAAGACTCTGCAACTGCGTGCAGCTGAACGTTCAGGCTAACTTATCGCCTAAGTTTGGCGGTCTCAAGGGCAGCGGTTTTAGTGCAGCTGACACTTTGGCGGTAGCAGTTTGAGATTTTGCTACGTAAAACGTGGATCGGAAGTGGCATGTCAATGATCTTTTGTTGCTATAACTTTTGTAGTTTTTGTCTTAGCAGGATTTTTTGTAATTAATTAGTGTCGCATGATTTTTGAATACGTTGAAGTTTGTTTATTGGTTAAAATGGAAAAACAATTCAAATTGTGATGACATGCGCAAAATCAATGCGAAAAAACAGATGATTTGCCTTTTTTTCATAATGTTGATAAGAGGACCCACAAAATTGCTTTCACTCTCTACTACAGAGCATTCTTAGATTGTATGCCAAGAATGAGCATCCAAGAGCGATGAACGTGTACAAAGACAAGAAAAGTAGGAATGGCCGTCTTCCTTCTTCGAAGCAAACTAGATGCGCAGTAGGTAGTAAGTACAGCTACAATCTTGAACACAAGCTATGTTACATACTAACAATGGCGCAATCCATGAAAAAAGAAATTCGAAAACATTTGGTTTTGGTAAAGAAAAATTCAGTGCCAAAGTTAGACTAGACACAAAAATGCCAGTTGTCCCTATAATTTTGTCCAAGTCTGTATATATATACTAGTAGTGTTGTATAAGAGGAAATTGCACGGACACCCATAGTCAGTAACGGACAACTGAAAGATTAGTACGTGGTTGCCCGGGGACAACTGCAAGTTTTGTCAATTTGTCGGACACTGTATATACATACATACATACATATATATATAATATATATATAAAGCTCAAACTGTCTGTCTGTCTGTGTGTGTGTTCGCGTTTGGGGGCCACATCTTTTGTCTGTTTGCAACCGAAATCGGTACACACACTTGACATGCACAGGGGAAGGTTTGCGTAAAAGAATTAAGAAATTATGGACCGGGTCTCCTCTCGAGGGGTCGACCCCCGCGTAAAATTTCTTGATGACGCTAATGCTACACATTCCAGTTCATTTGAACACAAGCCCACACCAGTCCTGTATAGACCATATGCATCGCCGTCCTTCTCAAAGCTTCGAGCAATCGAATATCTCTTGCCAACGAAACTTACTCTTCTATCGCTTGTGTTTCTCTCCAAGTTCTGATTGCATTTGCACCGAATCCAACCTACACGTTTTCTGCAGCAAGCGCTACACGGGGAGTGTGTCGATTTCTATTGAAACAAGCGCGAAGAGCAAGATTCGAATTCATTCAGCATATCCGGGACTTCGCAACAAAAGATTGCACGTGATGTGTCCACAGATCTACCTTTACACTACAGTATCTTGCCCGTACGAAGGACGGGCCATGTATATTAGTATATATATAATATACTCTATATGTATGCTGTATAATATACTGTATGGATACCGTATAATATACTGTATCTATCTATCTATCTATCTATCTTTATATATATATATATATATATATATATATATATATATATATATACTACTATATAAAATTGACGGTGTTTGTATATATATATATATATATATATATATATATAATATATATATATATATATATATATAATATCTAATATATAAAGCTCAAATTGTCTGTGTGTGTGTGTGCATGTTCGCGTTTGGGGGCCACGTCTTTTGTCCGTTCGCAACCGAAATCGGCACGCACACTCGGTACGCACAGGCGATGGTTTGTGTAAAAAAATTTAAAAAATTACGCACCGGGTCCCCTCTCGAGGGGTCGACCCTCGCGTAAAATTTCTCGACGACGCACACGCTACACATTCCGGTTCATTCGAACACACGCCCGCACCGGTTCCGTGTAGATCCTATGCATCGCCGTCCTTCGCAAAGCTTCGAGCGATCGAATATCTCTTGCCGACGAAACTTACTCTTCTATCGCTTGCGTTTCTCTCTAAATTCTGATCGCATTTGCACCGAATCCAACCTACACGTTTTCTGCAGCAAGCGCTACACGGGGAGTGTGTCGATTTCTATCGAAACAAGCGCGAAGAACAAGATTCGAATTCATTCAGAATATCCGGGACCTCGCAACAAAGATGCACGTGACGTGTCCACAGCCCTATCTTTACACTACAGTATCTTGCCCGTACGAAGGACGGGCCATGGATCTTGCAGCAAGCGCTACACGGGGAGTGTGTCGATTTCTATCGAAACAAGCGCGAAGAGCAAGATTCAAATTTATTCAGCATATCCGGGACCTCGCAACAAAGATTGCACGTGACGTGTCCACAGACCTATCTATACACTACAGTATTTTGCCCGTACGAAGGACGGGCCATGGATCCTAGTATATATATAAAGCTCAAATTGTCTGTGTGTGTATGTGTGTTTGCGTTTAGCGGCCACGTCTTTTGTCCGTTTGCAACCAAAATCGGCACGCACACTTGACACGCACAGAGGAAGGTTTGCGTAAAAAAATAAAAAAATAATGCACCGGGTTCCCTCTCGAGGGATCGACCCACGCGTAAAATTTCTCGACGACGCAAACGCTACACATTGCAGTTCATTCGAACACACGCCCGCACCAGTTCCGTGTAGACTGTATGCACCGTCGTCCTTCGCAAAGCTTTGAGCAATTGACTATCTCTTGCCGACAAAACTTACTCTTCTAGCGCTTTCGTTTCTCTTCAAATTCCGATTGCATTTGCACCGAATCCAATCTACACATTTTCTGCAGCAAGCGCTACACGGGGAGTGTGTTGATTTCTATCGAAACAAGCGCGAGGAGCAAGATTTGAATTCAGTCAGCGCATCCAGGACCTCGCAACAAAGATGCACGTGACGTGTCCTCAGACCTATCTTTACACTACAGTATCTTGCCTGTACGAAGGACGGGCCAGGGATCCTAGTATATGTATAAGTTTGATAGCCGGCTAGACTAGATCACCCACGAGGCTAAAATTTGGGGTACAGACGTAACTCAACATGGGTAAGAACATGGGCAGGGTGGCGTCGTCTTCCAGCTTTTTCAGTCGGGTCCCCTTTTGGGGTTGCATTGTACAACGACATGATGCTGTTCATCATTCAAGAAGAAAACTGAATGCCCCTGATAGACTCAATTTGAAGGAAGTTCCGTTACTTGAACTCAGTCTCATTGGGTAGTTTTGTTTTCTCATAACTAAGAGTGCAATGCTCACTTTCAATATCCATTGTTTGTTCACATACCATTGTTACGTCACAATGCTATAGCTATCCAGCAGTCCCATCACACTGCATTATCTGAGCAAGCTGTAGAACTACATCCAGAACAAAAAGATAAGAGTTTCTAAAGAAATATTGTTCAGAGCGTAGGTAGGTTGGAAACATGCTGAGTATATTATTTAATATCCTAGGAGGACTCACCTCTACTCGCGAGCATTGGATAACATCAAACTACGTTTGGAGCAAAGACGTAGAGGTCCAATGGTCAGTGCGTTTAGATTGGAAACATGCTGAGTATATTTTAAAGCATCCCATGCAGGAGGACTCGCATCCACTTGCAAGCAAATTGCTCTACAACGGCTCATCGGACCTCCACCAAAATTAAGCTGACCTTGGACGGTATGCACAGAGCGTGTCGTTTATTACCGGCGACGTCAAAAACGACAAGATATTTTTGTTTAGGATATCTGGGTATGTAGAAATATGCCTATCTTCGGTTTTTCTGAGTACGCTTACCGAATACCTGCCACATTTGATTCGTCTGTTTCCTGCAACGTCAGCAACATCTTCGAAGTGATAACATCCATTAGGACTGTTGAATGGCTCCGAGAAGACTCACTGAAGAGACGTGTGACTGCATTTGCACTGAATCCAACCTACACGTTTCCTGCACCGAGCGCTTCACCGGGATTGTGAAAACATCGAAAATGGAGAGCAAACAGTGCGCTAATCATGCATGCTGCATGTCAAGCTACTGAATGCATCCTATGGGTGAGTAAGAAACTGCATATGACTTTCAAGTTTCTGTTGCCCAGATATGATTTTAAACATCAAACTACATCTTGAGCAAAAAGATAAGAGTTCTGAAAAGAAATATTGTTCAGTGCATAGGTAGGTTGGAAACGTGCTGAGTATATTCTGAATTATCCCAAGAGGACTCGCCTCTGCTTGCGTGCATCGGACAACATCAGACTACATCCAGAGCAAAGACGTAGAGGTCCACTTTAGTAATTGTCAGTGCGTATAGATTGGAAATGTGTGGAGTATATTCTAAAATATCCCAGGAGGACCCACCTTCACTTGCAAGCGAATTACTCTGCAATGGCTCATCAGACCTTCACCAAAGTTAAGCTGACCTCGGACGGCACGCACGGAGCGTGTTGTTTATTACCGGCGACGTCAAAAACAACAAGATATTTTTGTGTAGGATATCTGGGTATCTAGAAATATGCCTACCTTTGGTTTTTTCGAGTACACTTGCTGAATACCTGCCACATTTGAGATACGCCTGTTTCCTGCAACGGCAGCAACGTCTTCAAAGTAATAATTACATCCAATGGGACTGCTGAAATGGCTCCAAGAAGACTCACTGAAGAGACGTGTGACTGAATTTGCACTGAATCCAACTTACACGTTTCCTGCACCGAGCGCTACACTGGGAGTGTGACAACACCAAAACGAAGAGCAAACAGTTTGCTAAATCATGCATGCCTGCATGTCAAGCTACTGCATATATCTTATGGGTGAGTAAGAAACTGCACGTGACTTTCAAGTTTCTGTTGCCCAGACGTATATCTCTGAACGGGAAAGTTGCTGCAAATTTCTCAGAATGGGATACTCGGTGAAGTTTTCATTTGTCTTCAACGGGATATTAACTAATTAGCACATTCCAGTTTATTTGAACAGATGCCCACACCAGTCATTTGAACTGAATCCACACAGGGAGTGTGTTGATTTCTATATATATATATATATATATATATATATATATATATATATATATATATTATCCGTGTGTGTGTGTGTGTGTGTGTGTGTGTGTGTGTGTGTGTGTGTGTGTACACGAACCTCAAATTTCTCTTCCTCACGGCCATATTTAATGATAAGACCTACTTCAAAAATTGTTTTTATGTCGACTACAGATCAGTATAGGAACGATTTATGCAAGTGACCAAACGGCGACGAAAAGGTTTTGTTGCGCCATCCTTTTGTATTGTAGCTAGAGATTATGTGTACTTGACAAGCGAGGAACACCTTCAGGAGTTGAATGCCACCTACAGTCAACTGTTCACACGTCCTCTACTTTACTAAAGTCCGTCACTCTGACTTCTCCCCTCCTCCTCCTTGAAGCTCGTGTGGTTCTTGTGTGGGCAGATGTTCTCAGCATTTATCCAATGAGCAATATAGTAACTAGCATAAGGGGTGGGTTTGTTTTCCTATTGAAGGCTGTCTATTGGTTAGAGTAGCTACCTAAACAATTTGCATAACATAGTTGGCGGAAGTTCATCTGCAACGGACACCCAAAGAACGGCATGATCATGAGCTCTAAAACGAAGTGTTTAGCGATTAGGACCTTGCTGTCAAAAGTTAATTCAGGATTTGCTGAGGGAGAAGTCAGCGTGGACAGACTTTACAAGTTTGCATGTTTACGATAATTTTCATGACAGGGTTTCAACAAATACATGTACTGTCTAGCTAGGGCGACGCATTTCAGTAGGTTACCATGGTCTGCAAACTCTGTTGCGATGTGTTACTCACCAACGTGATGTGCCTACGGATACCATAAACTAGTATTTTAATTATTGTTGCTGAGCATAGCAAGGCTTCTAATCGGGGTTACACAACAGAAAGAAGCGTGGCCCTATATGGTTCTCCATTAAGCTCTCAGTGTGTGTGTGTGTGTGTGTGTGTGTGTGTGTGTGTGTGTGTGTGTGTGTGTGTGTGTGTGTGTGTGTGTGTGTGTGTGTGTGTGTGTGTGTGTGTGTGTGTGGTGCTGTGGCTCAATTGGTTAGAGAGTGCGTTTGGAGAATGGAAATATCTGGGACCTTACAGGGTTAAAAGTTCAAGTCACAGTGATGGCGAGCTATGGCATAATTTCCTTGTGCAAGCAACTTACACACAATTGCCTTTCTTGACTTAGGAGTATAAATGAGTTCCTGGTCTTTGACTGGGGTGGCAAAGGCCTCTGACTACAACAAAGTCCATCAGCCACAGGAGTCCAGGTGGGACTTCAGTGCCCACACCACAGTTGGCGTCGCATTCGGTGCTTTTGCGAGCACCTGGCCAGGCTCCAGGAGATTGCATAGCGTGGCCCATAGCTTAGATTCTGAAAGAAAATGGCTGTGAAGCTCTTTAATGATTGACTTGCAGGCGTAGATTCTCATATTCACAGCCCAAGGCAGGTGCACATACCAGAGAGCAAGTGTGATAGGAAATTAACATGTTGCTGCATGCAGTGTCAGAGATGTTTGACTGCATGTTGGTGATGTATCTATTAGATGAATTCCTACTGGGGCCACCTAGGACTTGCTTACCCTGTTTGTTCAAGCTTTTTTTGTGTTTTTGTTTTTTAACCATGCGCAATGATTTCTGTGCAATAAGGTAATGAGAAACATAAAAAAGACAGTGTAGCCTACACAATATTACTCAAAAGACCAGCTCTCAAAAAGTGCCCAGTCAAAGCCTCACTGGCTTCTGCACGTGTCCTGGATGCCTGTGGTACATCATGCTATCCAAACAAGAATACAAAACTGTTTATGTAATAAAAAAGAAGGGATGGCTGTCTACTTTAAGATAGTGCTTGAAGAAATAGAGGTTGAAGCTTTTGCAGACAAGTACTATACTTTATATCTGAAAAAATTAAGCCAATATTAATCTCTCCCACAATTAAATCCTTACTTCACTCCTTTTCCAGCAGCCACCTTGAAAGCAAAAGAGTGAAGTAGGGATTTAATTGTGGGAAATTGTAAAGTCTGAGTACTTGTCCGGGAAAGTTTTGACTCCTATTTCTGCACTACCATAATTATTCTAATTGAATGACCTTTCTTACTAAAGTGCCATCTGGAGTTGCAATTATTTATTAGGCTCTAATTAGAGCGCTTTTGGAAACAAATTGTTTTTAGAGGCGCTTAACTAATTAGAATGAATAGACAAGCACATTACAGTGCTATGCCCTTGGCCAGTGTATGTAATCACATATCTCGTCACGTGATAATGTTTTGCATACTGAGGTTCCACTCGTCTAAGCTAAGGTTTCCAATGCATTCGTTTAGCTAAACACAGGTGCAATCCAGACTTGCGAGTACTTACAGGTCAGTCAGTTCAGCCAACAAACAGATGCGCTGTCATGGACAATGCAAGTTCCCCTTTGCAAATTCCCATGGAACGCCAAAGTTTTGTCGAAGACGACACTTGTGATTTTTGCAACAACACCCCAACCACTCAGCCATGTGCATGCACACTGAAAATTCAAGCTGTCAGACTGCAGAACAAACTACTATGCTGTGGAACAAAATGTTATACATCAGGTACAGCTACACGTACCCCATGGCACCTGAATTCAGCACCTTCGCTCTCTAGACGCTTGGTTGTTGGTGGAAAAACATCCACGTGCAAATGTAGACGAGGCATTGTTTCTATGTGCTAAACCCTTATGTAAAGCAAAGGACTAAACACCATGTACAGGACGGATGCCCAATGACCGAATTCTCGTTAGTAGCTACCAAACAATGAGAGTTGGATGGAGCCATGACATCATGTTCATCTATTGGTCGGTAATGACACCACTTCTTGTCTATTGGTTGGAATAGCTTCATTTGCAACTGCACTAATCGAGTATCAATATGATAGTAAGGTTCTACCTAGGGTCGCACATCAGACGACTACTATACTCTTAGCCCGGATATCCAGGCCTTGGGTAATCATTGCAAAACAAGTAACAAAACAAGTCTTGGTTAATTGCTTAAATGGTGCATTAATACTGTATCCTGTAACATTTTCTAGATGGTAATTGAGGAAAAGGTTTTTTGAAGATTTGTGAAGCACAGTTTAGGATGCACCTAACATATTTTCCGTTCTTCCTAATGGTGTAGTACCTTACATTCTACAACAAGCCCTATGACCTTAATTATCTAAGCACCCCTCTAAGTGAGGTGCCTTGTGGAGCCATAATTATCTTTACACTCTAAAAAATTGGAGAGTCATTTAGATTGGTAATTATTATGTAGAGGCACTATAATTAGAATAATTACGGTAGCTTAAAAGTAGGCAGCCATCCCTACTTTGTTTTTATTTATTACATAAATATATTTTTGTATTCTTGTTTGTCCTTTTTATAGAAACACATGCATTGTTTAAATATAATTTGTAGTATATTTGAGAATTAATTGCGTATATTGCTATGTCAATGCTGCTACTGTAATATTATATACAGAAGTAAAATTTCATTAGGACCAGGCATTTCTGTAACAATAATGGTGCATAAGCTAATTTATTACAAAGAAACATTGTTACAACTCATAGTATGTTTGAGAATTGCTTAGACTGCTATGTTAAGGCTTCTACTCTATACAGAAGTAAAGTTTCATTAGTACCAGGCAATGTAATAGTCTCGCACAGCCAGCCCCTCCCCTTTTTGACTTTCCTGTATCACAAGCTAATTTGATTATGATATGATAATCGGCATGTACATGTCAGTTTTACGCAAGCAGGACTCGTAGTTTCTCTACTAACAGTTAGAAAGAACGGTCTCTATCACATGCACGTGCACATTTTCTGCGAAGATCTTGTGAGGGACGCGGAGACCCTGTTTCTGGGACCACACAGAGAATGGAAAAATCCAACTCAACTGTGGGGCAACAAGTTGATCGGCACTCAGATCTGGCAAGTAAATTGATGGGCGTTTTAAGTAATAGGCAGAGAACAGGAATGCGAGGATCCTGTGAGTGACACGAAAATCTTGTGAGCGAACCGAAGATCCAACTGGCAAGTCGATCGTCACCCAGGTTTCATGAGTAGGCTAAATCGTCGAGTGTTTCAAGTCGTACGGAATGAATGGAGAAGCAAAGATCCTGCATGTGAGCAGCTTCAAGAACAGCAAAGATTCCACGAAACTGGCAAGTTGGCACATGCATGTGACTCTATGCCACACGCAGAGAAAGGCGTGGTAAACGGTGTGTCAAATTTCACACTGAAAATGTCATCTCAGCGTCGTCTAAACGTGCTAGTGCCAAAGGGATAGTCAAACACCATGGCTCCTGTGTAGCCAGGCAAGATGATATAGAAATTGGAATTTTATGAAAGCTTTTTCCAAAGTGAAAATTTGGATCAATATTAGCTATTGGTGCCATCCCTACTTAGAGAGTGCAAACGCACTCCCAGATAATGCATTACACTGCAATACCATAGTACCTCCCCACACAACCCAAACAGTTTGTGTGCTGTCTCTATTTATCGACCCATTCTTCATAGCGTCTTGGAGGGTTTTTTGTTTGATCTCCCACTTCTTCATAAAGTTGTTTCTTTAGCACGCTGGGTACTTGAATCCTCCCCAGATTGAGAACAGTAGCTAGAACTGCCCTCAGCAGTATTTTGGATGGGGCCACCTGTTACCGCCTTATGTTTATCGCCAGTGGTTTGACGTACAGCTGTCCTGGTTTGCTTGCTTTGTCTGTTCAGTCTGTCACGCAGCTGATTTAAATGAGTATTCTTTGTTCTTCCTTTGTTGTCGAATTTGACTGACAGTGTCTGTCATCAACACCTTGATTACTGTTCCAGCTTTCCAGGATCTCCTTTCTTTACTCTTTGATTGACGCACAAAGACTAAGTCATTCAATCGAAATGGAATGCAATAGTGTGATGTACGATCGTGTGTCTGCATGTGTGATTGTCTGTCCTGTGACATCTTAACTCTGTCAGGCAACTCTGTCCTTTTTCTCCTTTTGGCTTTGCTGAAGCAAATCCAGTGAGCACCAAAGATTTCAACCAGTAAGCAATTTTGCTGGAGATTTATTTGTGGTTTGGAGCATCGTGTTTCTATAGGCCGCAAGAAAATCATCAACGTCCTTTTGTAAGGTTGAGTTTTCATCTTCTAGGCCCTTCCGGACTACTTTTTTTGAAGAATTGAATAAAGTGTCCACCTGTCCATTACTGCTTGGATGATATGGTGGAGTCAGGGTATGTAATATGCCTTGTTGGTGGCAAAAGTTGTCAAATTCTTTATAGCAGTAATGGAGGTTCGTTGTTGCTTGCAATCTACCTGGGTGTACCAAACGAGTCAACCTTTGCTGAAGATTCGGTCTGTTTCTGTTGTACTCACTGGCCACTTTGAATGTGCATCAATCGCGACAAACCACATATATTTTTGGCAAAGTCAATATGTATCTTTTCTCAAGGATGTTGAGGAAATTCCCATGGGTGTAATGGAGCTGTTGAAGGGTTGTTTCTGTGCCGGGCACACACTTTGCAGTTCTTTACCATATTTAGAATGTCATTGTCAATCGCCGGCTACCATACATATCTTCAGGCTAACTTCTTCATTCCATCTGAGCCCACATGAGCATGGTGTAGCATCTGAAGAAGGATTTTGCGAATAGCTGTTGGAACTACAGTGCATATTTCTTTACCACACTTTAACAGACACTTATCATTTACAGAGAGTTGATGTCTACATGACGCATACGGCTTAACTGGCACATGTAGTTTATCAAACCAGCCTTTTTTGATATTCTGTCTAACCTCCTGAAGAGTTTGATCTTGTCTGGTGTATTTCTGAAGATGATGATACTGTATAGGACTTCCTTTAATAACTTGCTGCTCAAGATTTGTGACGTAATCTTCTATTTCTGTCTCATGTTGACTACATTCTTGAAACGAAGCATCTCATCCGACAGGTATTCATGACAACACATCTGCATAGCAGTGATCCACTGATCTACAGTATTCAATTTTGAAGTTGTATTGAGATAGCTGCAATGCCCATGGCCCAAATGATTAGTCATTCTGGTTGGTGTTCAGACTTTGGTAGCATCAAAAATTGAGACCAAAGGACAATGGTCAGTTTGTAAAGTAAATTTTCGTCTTAGAAGATAGTGATGAAACTTCTGTAAGCTGTAAACAATTGACGGCACCTCTTTTTCGATTTGTGAATAATTTTTCTCGGCTTTAGTGAGTCTTTGAGGCATACTCAATTACTTATTCCTTTTCATTTTTATTGCAATGAAATATGCAAGCACACAAACTCCTCCTTGCTATCGTCATGCACAAGCGATTCCAAGCGGCAACTTCTGATCATATTTTGCTAAAACTGGCAAGGAAGTCAGCACCTTGTTAATGTTATCAAAAGCTAACTGAGCTTCTTCAGACGATACCCAAGGGACATCCTTCCTTAGCAAATTATTCAAAGGCGATGTGTGATGTGCTAACATGGCAAAAAAATTGATTGCAGTAAACTTAACAGTCCTAAAAAGAACGTAATTTGCCTTGATTGGATGGACGTGGCATTTGCTGAACTGCTTGATTCTTGTTGTTTGAAGCTCTTATTATATGCCCTAGGCACTGTATGGACGACTGAAAAAAAACTTGCATTTTTCCTTGTTAAGACACAGACCATGTTGCTGAAATGTTTGAAAAACGTTAGACAAGTTCCTTAAATTGTCTTTATCATTTGAACCGGTAGCAAAAACATCGTAGAAACAATATGCTACTCCCTGAACATTTGCCAGAACCCTGTCCATTGCTTCTTGAAAAATGGCGGGGGCAGAACTGACTCCGAAAAGTAAAGAACGATACTTGAAAAGACTCGTATGAGTATTTATCACTAGGTACTGTTGACTCTCTTCATCCAAATATATCCATCCGAAAGATCTAGTGCTTGACAGAGTTAAGATGTCACAGGACAGACAATGACACACACACACACACACACACACACACACACACACACACACACACACACACACACACACACACACACACACACACACACACACACACACACACCAGCACAACACAGCTGGTTTCAGTAACACGCAGATGATTTGATATGCCTCTAATTAGCTACAAAACGGTTACTGACAAACAAGTAAGAAGTAAGATTTATGTACTCACAGCTCAAATGAACGGTACTTCAAACAGTCAATGGCCTTGCATGAAACAAATCACTTATCGTATGGGCAAATCTCGGGTATATTGTTATTACACCTTGGGAGAGTGGCTGTTAATACTTCGAAGCCTCGGGAGTTGTCTCGGAATTAGCTGCCACTCTCCTTGGGTAATAACAATGATATCATTGACGTTCCCATACGATAACTAGTAATTGTACTACTGCTACTGAACTGTGGGTATTACAGTACCTAAGCCAACACTGATTACATAATTCTTATAAAGACTTTAAGATAAGTTTTGCAGAAAATTATGACCAAAGCTGCCATTTTTTGTTGCAGTTGTCTGATAGATACCTAAAAATTTAATATTTTGGTTGCAGTGGTCTGATAGATCAATACATGAAAATAGAAATGTTTTTTGTTGGAGTCTTGTAGCAAATTGAATGTTGATATAGTTAGAGAGTTATATGCCATTTAAAACCATTGATTAGATGACAGTAGGGATCTAGGTCTATTCGATGTAACTTTTTGTGCAATTGAAGGCTATATGTTCTTAATTTTTTTGATCTCTTTTTGCCACAATTGTGGTACACTATTGTTGGACTTGAATTGCATGTACACTCAGAACTGCAGTGTAGTCATGACGTGTTAAGCTGTGCTATAGGGCACAAGGAGTGTATTTTGGTAGAGATGATTATTGGAAACTCAAATCAAGACCTAAATATTCATTTTAACATCCTATTAATGAGTTTAAGCTTTTGTGAATTTGAGCATTTAGTTGCTTTGAGTTGCACTCAAGGAGTATGTTTCTTATTACACCATGTCAGTGCAAATTGGGCAGAGTGCATGTATCTTAATTGTTTGTTATGTTTTAGGATTTTGATCTGGAAGTTGACAAGGACATTCTTGACATGCCACCATCTTGGGTTGAGCAATTGGATATATTTCGTAGAGGTCTTTGCATTTAGAAATAGGTGTTCATTGTTGCTATAAGGTTGCTTACTGTAAAAACTGCTTACATTAGACATACAATCACGTTGTCCTGGTGGTAAGAAGATAACATTATACAAGAAAGCCAAGCTCGAGAAGTTTGCAGAATATCTAAACACTGATGGCATGACATGCTCACTAACTGTGTACAAAGACTATCATTGTAAGATTTGCTAGTGTTGATTTGTTATTGTTAAACGTTAATTATTTGTTTTTTGCATGTTGGCAGTAAAAGATGTTGTGGAAGTACATCAATGGTTTAGTCATCGAGAAGACAAGCTTGTATTTAGACAAATAGAAAAGCAAACCAACACTGTTATAGAGCAATTTGGTCCAGGTCGACCTCAGTTCTTGAAAGGTTTGTTGTGTAGGTTATTTATTGATGGGATGGGCTTGTAAGCTGTTAGCATACTTGCTGGATAGAGTTGGATTGTAGTAAAGGTTGTAAGAGTGGTTTAAACTTCAGGTATTAACATATTGGTGATAATATTGTTATAATGAGAATAAATACAGATATGGGGATTGCAGTCAGCTAGTGCATTTACGGTAGCAAGTAGCTTTATACATAAACAATACTTGTATATGAATGTACACGTTTGTGCATGTGCTGTGTACACAAATGCACACGCACACACATCTTTTCCTCCTCCCTTTTGTATTGCTGTCGTATTAAATAAAGTAATAAGAAACAGTCACGCTATCCCCATACAGGGAATAAAACGGATAAGTCCTAAGTTTGTAAATGCAGAAACTTTGTGCATATGAAACAATCTGAGAGGCTTGCAAGACCTCTGCAGTTGCGCATGAAAGAACTGAGTTTTGGTGACGCCATTACCCTGACGTCCTGGGCCCACACTCAAAACTGTCCTTTCCTGCCATGCCCTGTGTGTGCCATACTCCTTGTCGTCATCATTGTAGATCTTTTCGGGCATCTGCTAGGTCTTATGAGTCAGAGGTACTGTAGCTGGATGGAGGCAAGCAACTACACAACACCTCTCCTTGTGTTTTGTTGACCTGGAGAATGCATATGACTCAATTAATCGTGAAGCGTTATGGGGTCTGCTCTACAGTTGTGTTATCGTTTACCACCCAAAATATTGAACATCTTGAAGGCTTTCCATAAAGACACCGGTGGAGCTGTGAGAACATATGGCAAAGTCTCCAAATTGTTCTGGATTGGAGATGGTGTTAGGCAGGGTGATGTGTTGGCACCCATGCTGTTTAATCTAATTTTTGATGCAGTTAACATGTCTTTGCAGAAACACCCGGGGGAATGGAATGACCATCTTGTCATCTTGTTCAAACAAAAGCTGAGTTAGTGGGAGTAGAAAGCAGATGACAGATCTTGATCCCAAATATTGAGAATGCAGATGGAATGTGTCTGCTTAGCAACTCCATGGATGAGTTGGAAGAGATTACTAGAGGTACTGTACATCTGAGCTGCAACCAAATGGGCCATACTATCAGTGCCCAAAATAGAAGAATTCTAGCCATTACTAACAAACAACTTCCAAGAAGGGTCACTTTACAGAGTACACACAAATGGACCAATGGATTTGCCCTTTAGTACAGTACACTAAAGATACCACTCCCAGCCTATTTCTAGATGGGGTCTCCGGTGCTACTCAGAGTTTAAGGTCGCACTAATGTCCTCCAAGGTGCTTGGCCAGAGCATCCAAGGGCACTGAATTTGGAACAGCCTTGGGACTGTACCTCAAACCCACATGTACCTGTGCTGCATGATGTTCTGCGAAGCTGGTGGCTTCGTCTATGCCCAGTCAATGACCAGGTACTCATTTATACTTCTGAAGCAATTGCGTGAGTTCCTTGCCTAATTGAATTACACCTGCGCCCATCCTGTACTTGAACTCGTGACCCAAAGGTTCCAGATGTTTCCATTCTCCAAATGTGCTCTCTAACCAATTAAGCTACACACACACACACACATACACACACACACACACACACACACACACACACACACACACACACACACACACACACACACACACACACTGGCCTACCACTATAACTTTTGCTGTGTAAATGAAGTTCTTGTTGCAACTATACTATCCTTTGTACTGCATGCTTTCTACCGCACAATTTGTGAGTTGCTGGTCTAGTAATACACAATCATGTTGGTACTGTAGGCACTAATTAACTACTATGAGAGTCTCAATACAATTGTTTGGCATTACTGTGGCTGCATGTAGATTATTAATTAAAAATCTTGAATTGGAAGAACGCGATTTGGATAATTTGAAGAAATAGCGGTAATTGATTATATGTAGGTAGGTAGACATTATTTGCTATTTCTGTGTACATGCACCATTGGACGATCAATCATCATTTAAGAAAATCCAAATCCTGTATTTTGCTGGAATCTACTACATTTTGTGTTTTTGCTGCTACTCTGTGTTTTCTTATAGAACACAAATACTGTATGGACAGCAATGGTTCCTATACTACTCGGACAATGACTTTTTATAGCAAGTGTGATTTCTCTGTGTTCAAAAACAACCAAATTTGGTACGTTTTTATTGCTCTATAGAGTACGTGCAGATGGTTTGGAGACAAGAGTGAACACAGCAACTGAACTTACTGAACAGTACATCGATAGACCTGACTTCCTTTGCTCTTTTTCTGTGGAGTTTGGGCAGGGTCTATCTGGTGGCAATTACTCGGAAGCACCTATCGTAGTAGGGCTAATTTGACATATTTTGAAATATGTGTTTATCAACTTGTCATTCATTATAGAAAATGACTGAGAGATACCTTCGGAATCTGGACAAGCCAGCATCAGAAGATGTTGCTGAAAAAGTGTTTAATGTGGCTGATGACAAATACCATCTGACATACCATCTGGATGATGAGAAGATTGCAGCTAATAGGAGAGACTTGGCTAAACCTAGCGCTATGTGCACGGCTAAGGAAGGAGTTGTTGTATCACTTACCCCAGATATGATACGTTCCTTTCAGGTAAGAAGTGAAACTTGCATGTAATATCATTACTGTTTTTGCTGTTAGATTTTTTATGCTTGGCTTCGCTGGTCTAGTTTGTGCTTAACCAAAATAAGAAATAACTGGATTTACATCTGCACAATGACAGTATGCTTGCTGTAAATTTCTTTGTAGAATATATATACATCCTACGATTACGCTTATTAATGACTCTGCAAGCATGTGGTCTAGCGACTCTTTCTGTTCTACTTGGTATCAGCATCTTTAGTATGTAAACAGTGCAATGAAAACTGCACATGCTCTAAATGTCACATGATCATATTTGTTTATTTCTATTTTGGTTGGTCAGTCCAGGTGTCATGTCCAAATATCCAGGCATCAAAAAATTAATTGGTCTGGTGTTATGATCATTTGTTTCATTGTATTAATTAATGATTGTTGTCTCAATGAATTCTTTATTGATACACAACTGAGAGCTGTAATAGGCACCTTTTACAGTGTGCAAGGTATACAGTTACTGACAGCTATTGTGCATCATCTATCTTCAATTATAAGGCTACACTGTTTTTTGTATGTTTCTGGTCACCCACACGCGCGTAGGTTTCACTCTGACTGGAGGAATAAAGAAACATTACACGACTTGATCAAGAATAAATTCTAGTTAGAATAGTAGTGCTGTGAAATAGCTAGGAAAGATTGTAAGGTGGAACAGATTCAGAAGAACACAGCTGTGAAGCAAGCATAGATTCTCATATTCACACCCCAAGGCAGGTAGGTGCACATACCAGAGAGCACTTGTGATAGGAAATTAACATGTTGCTGCATGCACAGTGTCTGAGAATGTTTGACTGCATGTTAATGATGTACTCTATTAGATGAATTCTTACTGGGGCCACTAAATTAAACGACCTTCTTACCCTGTTTCTTCGAATATTTCCTTTTTGTGTTTTTGTTTTTTCCATGCAGGCATTGATTTCTGTGCAATAAGGTGACGAGAAACATAGAAAAATGGTGTGCCCTAAATTGTAGATAATCAGTGAATCTAGATAAGTGACATTTGGATAAAGGGAGTTCTACTGTGTATGCTAGTTTGCATGAAGTATGAAATATATATGTTGTTCATAAAGTGCAGATTTGGACAATTCATGGATTGCCTGTTCAAAACATGGATTGCCAATACAAGCTATGCATGAAAGGTGCAGGGTCACGGTTGGACATGCACACTTCATCACTTTGAAAACGGTGCACTTTTTTAAACACGTAGTAACTGAGAGGACTTAAACATTCTAATTTGCACTGAAGGCAAAGCTGACTGAAGTCTCTCTATAGCTTGAATTGGAACGATCAAGACGTTGTAGTATGAGGTTACGTTAGATCGTGTCTGGTAACTAAATTCTAGGTGTTTTAGATGTACTGTAGTTTTTGGAATTTTTCATCTAAAATCTCAAACTGACGTTGCTACACTGCAGTTTCAGTAAAATTAGACAAACACCCTCACACTTTAGGTCAGATCGGGGTTCCTTATGCTATGCACGTGACCAGAAAGGACACATTACGTTCCCATACATTACATCTGCCGTAGTCACGTTTTCCTCAGAGTAACCAAGCGCACTCAGTTGACAGTGAGCGCCAAACTTGTATTGTTTAAAGCTTACACTTTAAACAATAACAATAAACGTCAATCGACACCTAAATCGCCAGTTTTGCAGTAGTTTCGTCTATTGACCTTTACGCATGCACATAAACAGCATTTGAAGGGCTTACTCTCAATTGAAACTGATTATTTTGCCAGGACACTTGAACATGTTACACTACGCAAAAGCTGCCTCATTTGAGATCGGATCAAGTGCGTTTGTCCAACCGTGACTTTGCACCTTTACCCTAACCCTAGACCTAACCATAACCCTCAAATTACTCGGAAAAACTAGAATTCTGCAGTGTGTCCATATCCACGCTTTGTGCAGAACATATAAAATAACTTTTCCTTAGTAATAACTTTAACTAATAACCATTTACTGACTAAATTTTGTTGCTGCTTTTAGTTATACCTGACATGCTTGTGGAAATTTGACTACTCTTACAGTTTTGTAGAAAATTCAACTCATGTGCATGACTAAACCATATGCAATGCATGTAGTGGTTTAAATGGCTACTTTACGTGTAGGTTATGTGATGTATGAAAAGAAAAGAAGAGCATAGACTTTCAGAAAGCAATTGTGTACTATACTTGGGTTTCTGCAGATGCAATATCTTGTTAAAGTTGTAAATGAGCTGTTTTTGCATGGTGTGAGAGCATTTGTTTTTTACTCTGAATTGTTTGGCAAAATGTTATCAACCTGCTACTTGTTACCGTTATCATTTATGCCTTACCATTGTATCATATCTTTTGTTCTTACATTGATTAAGAAAAAGGCTTTTTGAATTTCAAATTTAATTAGTTATTTTTAAAGTGGTTTGGGTGTGGTACCTGATGGAAAGTTGGAGCTAAATAAGCTGCAATCTGCAATACTCAGAGTTGCTCAGATATAGATCTTTTCCTCCTGACATTGGTGATATGAAACCCTGCGGTCAATACACTCAGATACATAGGGCTCTGACTACACTTTCTGAAAACCATGTGTTGACTCTGCAGACTGCATCTTGCTGTGCATGTGTGATATGCATGAGGTCAACATGTGAATTACAACCACTTGTACTAGGAGCTATAGCATGTCTACTTGCCATCCTGCACATTTTTCATAAATACATCTTTTAGTTTTGTTTGTACAGATGACAGCATGGACAAACCTTAAAAAGTAGCATGCTCCATGCAGCTCCGAAGCAGTGCAGCCTGGGGAGACCCCTGATCTTTAAGTCCATTTGGATGAATTGGTTTTGAATACACAGGTTGATAGAGATGCCAGGGATCCAAAACTACTTCAATTGTATGATGACTTGACAGAGCTGATGGCAACTGAAGAGCAACGGATAGCATATGTTCAACGTGTCAAAAAGGAAGTTTGTAACTATATTTATTGGTGTGACTGGTTTTGTGATATTTGTGAGTATAAAGGTAACAGATATCATTGAAGCTCGAAAAATTGAGGCTCAACTGAATAATCTGCATGTGTCTATCTACGACACAACACGAAATGATAGTGCTAAAGTTACAAGACTAGAAGTGGTAAATGTGTGTGTGTGTGTGTGTGTGTGTGTGTGTGTGTGTGTGTGTGTGTGTGTGTGTGTGTGTGTGTCATGTAGCCAGCCCCTCTCGTTTTCTATTTTTGCTAGGCAGGGAGGGTCTGGCACAGTGTAAAGTCGTCGTGTTGCCACTTGTACAATAAATGGACAACTAAGACCGGATGAGTCTGGTACTGAGTCAGAGTAGGTACATAGCTCTTATCTACATTGGCTGGAATTTTTTTTGTCTTCTTGCAAATTATGTTGTCATGTGAGCGGCGCAGTCATGTCTCTGCTGTGAATGTGTAACTTTTATGTGTACATAGACAGCACCCAGGGCGTGGACGACAGCCTAGACGTAACTTACTAGTGTCGATCAAGTGCTCTGTCTCCGTTCAATCGGCGTATTTACCAGCACTTGAACCTACGTAAGTACTAACGCAATACAGTAAAGGATGGCAAGAACCGAACGTCAATCTTCAGTTATGAACATCAATGTTTCTGGGTCGACCTCTAGCTAGCACTAGACGATAAAACATGAGCATAAGAACACACACAACAGTTCGGGCAGACAGGCAAACAGGGCGACTGAACGGAGACTGATCGACACTTGTAAGTTACGTCTAGGCTGTTGTTGACTCCCTGAGTGCTGTGTTAAGGCCCATCCACACTAGACCAAAATGCAATCACGATCGGATTGCGATTGTGCTGATCGCGATTCGATCGTGCTAGTGAGTGTCTACACTGCACATTGAAAACAAACCTCCATCTCTTTTTGGTATCACGTGACTTATGACCGACATGTACGTGTGGATTTTTGCTTGTGGAATGTGTTGATACAGCGACATAGGGTGAGTGAGAACGAAGATGAGTGAGCAGGGCTAGATGTTCCAACTACACTTGCAGCGTACATGAATGTAACGCCCACCTAGTTCTAATTGAATCCAACCTGATTGCGATCAAAACCACCTCCCGATGTCGATTGGATTTATCGCAATTGGATCATGATTGGATCGTGATCCAGTTGCCAGTGTGGACAGAGCTTAAGTACACATAGAAGTTAAACATTTGCAGAGACATGACTGCATCACTCACATGACAACACAATTCACAAGAAGACGAAGAGAAGTTAATCCAGCCAGTGTAGATAAGAGATAAGTACCACTCTGTGCCAGGTTCATCTGGTCTTTAGTTGTCTGTTTATCGTACAAGCGGCAACCTCACCAGACCATCCCCACCTACCGAAAATAGAAAAGGGGAGGGCTGGCTACACGAGACAGTGTGTGTGTGTGTGTGTGTGTGTGTGTGTGTGTGTGTGTGTGTGTGTGTGTGTGTGTGTGTGTGTGTGTGTGTGTGTGTGGTGCTGTAGTTCAATCGGTTAGGGGCCGTCCGTAATTTTTGTATTTTTATAAATTGGATTTGGGACAAATTGCTGTTGACCCACCCATCCACCTCGAATTTCATTCCTAGAATAATGTGACTTGACATAGTCCCGTATTGACAACTGACAAGCAAGCAATTTTATAATAAATACAGTGAATGATCTCTATTACAATTTTTCAACTACATCTATATTGTGAAGGTTTTGCATATCAAACATTTTTAGCAACTAACCATCCCATGATTAGATAAGCTGTTCCAACGTGAATGCAGCTAATTAGGCATGGTCACCAAATTGTCTCGTTGAAATAACACATGGTTGTCAGCTGGTAGTGTTTCTGATCATTCTGCTTCTTCTGCACTGTCTACAGCGTCTGTACGAACATTACCGTTCGCTCTGTGCTCTTGCAAGGTTTGTAAGTTCGATTCCGTGCTTTGGAAGCAAACTTCTTCTTCTAAGACTTTCTAAACTTTAGCAATTATTTGTTTTTCTGGACCTGTAATTCGCCTGCTGTGCTGTCACAGTGCAAAACTTCATAAACGGAGCAGCTGTGGTATGCCTGACTTGCACGTATAGATAAGTGGGGACGGGTTAACTTCAAAGTGGTTTTAATTGGCATTGTAATAACAACAGCTGTCCCTTATTTGCTTCATCTGCTAGGGCAACAGGAGCAGAGAGTAGTCTGAAGGCGACAAGAATATAATGATGTCATTGAATTTCATAATTTTAAAAATTCATATTTAGGGCTGACTCACTCGCCTTTCATCCGGAATTTGAATTTATAAAAAATAATACAAAATTGCAGACAGCCCCTTAGAGAGTAATCCTATGGAGTGAGTACATTCAGGACCTTGCAGGGTTGCAAGGTTAAGTCACAGTGACGGCGATCTATGGCATGATTTTTCTTATGCAAGAAACGTACAACACACAATTGCTTTTCTTGACTCAGAAGTATGAATGAGTACATGGTCTTTGACTGACGCTGTAAGCATGCATATAACATCAGTCATGGGGTCCAGGTGAGACTTCAGGTGCTCACATCACAGTTGGCTTCACAAGCCAGTGCACCTGTGAGTGCTGTACCTGGTCTGGCAACAAGAGATTACTAGTGCAGGCCCAATGTTTCTTCTGAATAGCGTATGGGAGCCCAGCTGTAAGGCTGGGGGCGTGACCAAGAAATTGGCAGCTCCTGATGTTTGTGGTTGTGGTGTGTGTGTGTGTGTGTGTGTGTGTGTGTGTGTGTGTGAGAGAGAGAGAGAGAGAGAGAGAGGGGAGAGAGAGAGAGAGAGAGAGAGAGTGTGTATTTAGCACTATATGTTGACGTCGTACAGTACTGGACAAAAGTTTTATGCCGCCCTCCTTGAATGCTGAATACGTTCAAAGTTATCTCTAGGTATCTTGTATAGCATTCCTTTATTTTCTATTGAATAGACAACTGTTCAGGTACACGTAGAAAGCGTTAGAACTTTTTGTAAATACCAACATTACATCATTGCTAACATTAAACGTCTCAAGTCTACTGGTTGCTATGAAAATGCAGCAAGACATGTGGTTGCTATGCATTTGTTGTACTGCTCAGTACAGGAGGTTGACTTCTAAGATTTTGAAGTGTTTACTTCAAGACTCTAATGGCGCTTCCATGTCAACACATACTGCTAGAAGAAGGCTGAATGAAAGTGGGCTGAGAGGTTGCATGGCTGCGAAGAAACCTCTTCTTACTGCTGTACATAAGAGGAAGAGGCTTGCATGGTGTAAGGAGAGGAAGGCGTGGACATCCAAACAACAGGCTAGGTTTTGGGGTCTGACAAGTCTATTTTTGAGCTTACTCCTAGCAGGAGTTAGTGGGTCAGACGCAGGACAGGTGAAAGGTACTCTTCAGAGTGTGTTACACATCTATGGTGAAGTACGGTGGAGGGAAGGTTTAGGTGTGAAGTTGCATGGCTGCTTATGGCGTCTGAAGTGTGAAGGTGGTGGACGGTAGGCCAGATGCTTACCATGGTAAGCACATCCAACTGATCTCAGGCACTTTGAAGAATGATGGAAAAAGGCTTTGTGGGGAGGATTTTGGTTTAGCAGGATGGACCTCCATGCCATACTGTCAGAATAAGAATGGCATGGTTTGAAAGACATGACACCAATTTCTTCCGTGGCCACCTCGGTCTGCTGATCTCCATCTAATTGAGCATCTGTGGAATGAAATAAAATGTAGATTGGAAAAAACAGCCTTGCAAGTATACAGATGAGCTGAAAATGCTGTTTGTAGGGCATGGGAGAGTGTTAGTGACGATGCAACTAAAAACTTGGTCGACTCTATGCCTTGTAGATGTGTTGCTGTTATTGCTGCTCATGGTGGTAGCATAAAGTATTAGATACAAATTCTTCACCAAGTTGTGTATAATCATTGCTACATGTTTTGGGCCAATTTTAAGCACTGTCATAATTGAAATAGTGGACTAACATCTGTTAGGCAGAAAGGGGAGGCATGGCCTAAAACTTTGTGAATGTTCCATGTCATGCTATTACAATGTCATATCATTACATACAGGAAAGAAAGCAGCTAGAGGAAGAGCAGGCTCGGAAGGAAATGCAGATGGATTACTTGGCACCATTTTTGGCTCAGGTTGGTGACCCTGAGATAATGACACGGGAGTTGTCAGTCAAGATTAGAGACAATTGTCTGCATGATCTGAAGCAACGGCTTATCGATATTGCAAACGTTATTCAAAGCCGTTTTGAGAAGGTATGTATTTCTTGTGTGCACTTCCTTGGTGTAGACATAGTCAGAAACTTTTCCTCATGCCAACAGGAAACTCAAGAGCTTCAGAGGCAGCAGGCATGGTATCAACAAAATCAGACGACGTTGAATAAAGAGCAAGAGGAAGACTACTTGTCCTTCTGCAGTGAGGCTATGTTTCGTATCCACATTTTAGAAGAGAGGCTAAACAGGTATTCATTAGTTTTATCATATACATGTGCATAAGTGGTTTATGATAAGTGTGATTAGACATAAGACTGAAGCACCAGAAAAGTACAAGGCGATGGAAAGAAAGCTTGCAGAAGAGCCCAGACTTCAGGTCAACAATACCACAGCAAAGTAGAAATTTGTAACCGCTTGATGGAAGGATTATGTTTGTATTTGTCAGTACAGTACAAACTAAATTATCGACTTGTACTATCTCCTAGACATGGACAGTTCTGCCATGGAATTGTTTCTTGGCATGCACATAGCAGTGAGGAACTAATGTCATCTATGCATGTTAGTGTGCTATTAACTCCAGTAAATGTCAGGTGAATTATATACCTAACCCTAGCCTTAACCCTAACCCTAACCGGACCCAAACCTTAAGTCTAATCCTAATCCTAACCCTAACTCTCAAATTTCCCGGATATGGACAAACTGTGGATTTCTAGTTTTTCTGGGAAACTTGAGGGTTGGGGTTAGGGTTAGAGGTTAGGGTTAGAGTTAGGTATGCATGGTTTGTATTGGCGATTCATGGTTTGTACAGGCATTGCATGGATTGTCGAAATCAGCACTTTGCACACAACACATATATTGTTTACTGGTGCTGTATGAGTGAAATAAGAAGAAATGAAGCAATTAATGTATTAGCATTTACAACAATGTCACTCTTACCACATAAGCCATCAAGGGTTTGTGGAGCTGCATACTTTGGTGTGCCAGTCACTTTTATCATGCATGGGTCCATGCAGCTCTTCTGATTTTGGCCAAACCGGAAGCAGTGGGATATACATGCGAATGCTATCAGCCTGCACATCAAGTAGAGCCGCATTGTTTTGGTTATACCATGCAAAACTAAAACTAAAATTCAAACAACCACTTGTGTTAAATTTGATTAGCCAAAACCAAAACTAATGCTAAAATCACACAAACAAAATGTAGTAAAATTAGAGCTAAAACTAATAGATTCCGATTTAATTTAGTATTAAAATCATCTATTTTAAATCCTGAGGTTAATCCTTTTCGACAATTGTATGATATTGGGTGACCCAGGGTTTCCCCAGAATTAAAATAAAACAGGGCGGATTATTAGCGCACTAGCCAGACATACGGGCCAAGGTCTGAATAGAGCCTGGACGCGGGTGTATCCTAATTGTAGACAATTGTTTTCTCCGCTGCTTATAATTTGGGCCACCATCAAACCATGTAATGTGCTGTATCGCCTCTGTACTGGGATGGCGTCGGTGTCGTTCAAATTTTGTGGAAACCGAGCTTTGTGTCCTCGAACCAATGTAGGATACGATTGTAGAAGTAGTAGAATTGTGTGTAGAAGAACGTATCAAGTCAATTAAAGAGTAACTGACATGAAAAAATCAAAAATTATTTTATTGCACTTTTCGTTAGTTCTTAACGTTCGTATGCCCAAAAAATTAAAAGTTTAATTTTTGAAGCTATATTCGTGAACATATTGAGGCGCAAAGTTGCTTCCGGATGTTTAGTAGGCGTACACCCGCGTGACATCACAAAAGAAACAACGGAAGTGGCTAGAGCGCATGCTGGCAATAGTAAAGTCCTACGAGAAACTAGACGTCTGGTTGCCTGCTGGCTGCAGCAATGCGCTCAGAAAGGAAGTGTGGCTTTGATTCGCTTCTCCAACAATGCCAAGATGTGAAAGTAATGGGCAACGCGAGTGAAACAAGCGAGAAATCGGTGGGATGGGCCAACCACACGTTCAGACCCTTCTAGTGCGTATTCTCAGCCGGAATGTTTCGAAACGGAGGATTACGTTAGTAGGAGGCTTTGGGCTTTACCCCAAGGTAAAAGGAGACTGAAGTCTGAAGCAGCAAGCTGCGCTGGCGATTTATACTAGACGAAGCCATTGCAACGTGACAATGTGAGAAAGTCAACAAATGTAGAAGAGGAGGAAAGAAAGAATAACAAATGAAGGGTAAGTCCTGTAAAATTCTACGATCGATAGAGTTGCTTGTGACTGTTTTCTACCTACTGCTAGAGCGTGAAAGTAAGTTTGAACATGCTTCTCTTGATGTTGATGTGGATTACGTCGACAATGCTGAAGAATCTGATCAGTGTCCTGGTGTTAGTCTTGGACTCCAGTACGAAACATTCACAGGTATAAGAGTGCACTGTTTTTTTCATTCCTTACTGTTGGTTGCAATGCCAATTGTTGTTGTTATTGTTGTTGGTACTGGTGGTGTGTTTCTGGTTATTTAGAATTACTGTCTATGTACTTACAATGTCTTGGCAAAATGGCTCTTTTTATTTTCTGTTGTACTTCACACAGTAGCTTTGTTATTTAAAAATGCTAGCACACATGCAATACAATATCAAGTTATCTATAAAAGTAATGTTGCTTTTACAGATTGTTGTTGGCTGCTTTGTATAAAATGGAAATTCCATGAGGTCACAATTTAAACGTCAGAAGGCACTATGAGACATTATAGAGTATCTCAAGTAAAAGAAAGCCATCAATAATTGTATGGTTAGAGTTTTTTCATGTGAAACATAATTGTCACTGGAACTACTAGTGAATGGTGTTATTTTTGTTTGTAGGTTGTGAGAGTTGATTGAAACTTCTGAAGATAGTAATCAATTATCAACAATCCTCCCACCCATCCTTTTACAGCAGTTTCCAACATCCTCATAAATTAGAGTCGGTTTAATTAATTAATTAAGAAAGATTTCATAATCTTGTTTGCTCTGACCATGGGTAATTGACTAATTCTCAAATATTCGTTTGTTTAAAATGAAAAAGGTGACAAGAAGCCAGTTAGATCTGGATTTCTGATATCAATTCATGATTCAATTAATTAGTGAGTATGGATGACAGTACAACTCAAGTTCTCTCCAACCCACTTCCAGCACACGGAGTCTTGTGAGTTGATGATTTCTACATGACTTACCCTTCATTTCTCACGCTTTCTTTCAGCCTTCTCTCCCCTTCTGTATTTGTTGACTTTCTCACATTGTCACGTTGCAATCCTCTCAATGGCTTCCTAGTACACAAATCACCAGCGCAGCTTGATGCTTCAGGCTTCAGTCTCCTTTTACCTTGGGTAATAGCCCAAAGCCTCAAAGTAAGTGACTCACTAACGTTATCCTCCGTTTCGAAACATTCCGGCTGAGAATACGCACTAGATGGGTCTGAACGTGCGGTTGGCCCATCCCACCGATTTCTCGCCTGTTTCCTCGCGCTGCTCATTTCTTTGACATCTTGGTATTACTGGAGAAGCGAATCAAAGCAATGATTTCTTTCTGAGCACATTACTGCAGCCAGCAGGCAACCAGAGGTGTACTATCTCGTCAGACATTTTCTATTGCCAGCATGCGCTCTAGCCACTTCCGTTCCTCTTGTGACGTCACGGGGGTACGCTTACGCCTCCATATCTTCACTAATGTAGCTTCAAAAATTAAACTTTTAATTTTTGGGGCATAAGAACATTAAGAACAAACGAAAAATGCAATAAAATAATTTTTGATTTTTTCATGTCAGTTACACCTAGAGCTGTGGTTGTAGCATCTTTCTGCTTTCTCATGGAGCTGATTGATAGGGGTGCGTTTCAAGACCTCCACCAACTCAACTGGTTGAAGCGGTAGAGTTCTGGCACGTTTCTTTTCTCCACCGGATTAGGTGGTAGAGGTTCACGGGCTCCACCAGCGAAAAGTCGGTTGAGCTGGTAGAGTTCGGTGAAGGAAAGAAAGCAGACGGAAGTACGATTTGAGCATCAAAACATCCGTTTCTTCAGCGATAGCAACAGCAAGACTTACTCCAAACAATAGTAGGAGATCGCGTTCTTCGTGGGCATAATCCATTTCAACAAACGAACAGGTGAGTGCGCATGCTCGTCTCCACTCGTTTCTGTTACTGTCTTCCTCCGAGATTACTTCCGCTCAACCAGAGTACCTCTACCCCTTCAACCGGTTGAGCTGGTGGAGGTAAAAGAAATGCGCCTAAGGTAGTTTGACCTTCCACCTATCTTATTTGAGTTTGTACGTTCTCAATTTATACGGTACTAGCTACATGACCCGTCCTTCGTACGGGCAGAGTACTGTAGTGTTATGACGGAAGAGTCGGTTTGAGCGTGTGTAGACACGTCATGTGCAATTTTTTTGGTAGAAATCGACACACTCCCTGTGTGTATTCAGTTCAAATGACTGGTGTGGGCGTCTGTTCGAATAAACTGGAATGTGCTCATTAGCTAGTATCCCGTTGAAGACAAATGAAAACTTAACCGAGTGCCCCATTCCGAGAAATGTGCAGCGACTTTCTCGTTCAGAAATATATATCTGGGCAACAGAATCTTGAAAGTCACGTTCAGTTTCTTACTCACCCAAAGGATTGATGCAGTAGCTTGACATGCAGGCATGCATGATTTAGCGCACTGTTTGCTCTGCGTTTTCGATGTTTTCACACTCCCAGTGTAGCGCTCGGTGCAGGAAATGTGTAGGTTGCAAATCGAGTAGAGTCACACGTCTCTTCAGTAAGTCTTCTCGGAGTCATTTCAACAGTCTCATTGAATAGTTATCACTTAGAAGACGTTGCTGCTGTTGCAGGAAACAGGCGTATCGAATGTGGCAGGTATTCGGCGAGCATACTCGGAAAAACCGAAGATAGGCGTATTTCTAGATACCCAGATATCCTATACAAAAATATCTTGTCGTTTTGACGTCGCCGGTAATAAACTACACGCTCCGTGCATATCGTCCGAGGTCAGCTTAATTTTTGTGGAGGTCCGATGAGCCGTTGCAGAGTAATTCGATTGCGACTGGAGGCGGTTCCTTCTGGGATATTTTAAAATATGCTCAGCACATTTCCAATCTATACGCACTGACCATTACTAAAGTGGACCTCTACTTCTTTGCTCTGGACGTAGTTTGATGTTATCCAATGCGTGCAAGTAGAGGCGGGTCCTCCTGGGATATTTTAGAATATACTCAGCACGTTTCCAACTTACCTACGCACAGATAAATTTCTTTTCGGAAGTCTTAGCTTTTTGCTCTGGATGTAGTTTGATTAAGATAAACAAATCAACTACAGCTTGCTCAGAAACGCAGTCTGATAGGACTGCTATAGCATTGTGACGTAACAATTGCATGTGAACAAACAATGGATATTGAAAGTGAGCATTGCACTCTTAGTTATGACAAAACAAAACTACGCTATGAGATTGAGTTCAAGTGACGGAACTTCCCTTAAATTGAGGGGGATTCAGTTTCCTTCTTGAACGATGAACAGTATTAGGTCGTTCTACAATGCACCCCCAATAGGGGACCTGACTGAAGCTGGAAGCTGACGCCTCCATGCCTATGTTCTTACCCATGCCGAGTTACACCTGTACCCCAAATTTTAGCCTAGTGGGTGATCCAGTCTAGCCGGCTATCAAACTTATACATACATACATACATACATACATACATACCTACATACACACACACACACACACACACACACACACACACACACACACACACACACACACACACACACACACACTCACACACACACTATATAAAGCTCAAATTGTCTGTGTGTGTGTGTGTGTGTGTGTGTGTGTGTGTGTGTTCGCGGCCACGTCTTTTGTCCGTTCGCAACCGAAATCGGTACGCACACTCGTCACGCACAGGGGAAGGTTTGCGGAAAACAATTAAAAATTATGCACCGGGTCCCCTCTCCAGGGGTCGACCCCCGCGTAAAATGTCTCGACGACGCACACGCTACACATTCCTGTTCATTCGAACACACGCCCACACCAGTCCTGTGTACACTGTATGCATCGTCGTCCTTCGCAAAGCTTCGAACGATCGAATATCTCTTGTCGACGAAACTTCCTCTTCTAGCGCTTTCGTTTCTCTCCAAATTTTGATTGCATTTGCACCGAATCCAACCTACACGTTTTCTGCAGCAAGCGCTACACCGGGAGTGTGTCGATTTCCATCGAAACAAGCGCGAAGAACAAGATTCGAATTCATTCAGCATATCCGGGACCTCACAACAAAGATGCACGTGACGTGTCCACAAACCTATCTTTACACTACAGTATCTTGCCCGTACGAAGGACGGGCCAGGTATACTAGTACTATATAAAGCTCAAATTGTCTGTGTGTCTGTGTTGTGTGTGTGTGTGTGTGTGTGTGTGTGTGTGTGTGTTCGCGTTTGGGGGCCACGTCTTTTGTCCGTTCGCAACCGAAATCGGTACGCACATTCGGCACGCACAGGGTAAGGTTTGCGTAAAAAAAATTAAAAAAATTATACACCGGGTTCCCTCTCGAGGGGTCGACCTTCGCGTAAAATTTCTCGATGACACTAACGCTACACATTCCGGTTTATTCGAACACATGCCCACGCCAGTCCTGTGTAGACCGTATGCATCGTCGTCCTTCGCAAAGCTTCGAGCGATCGAATATCTCTTGCCGACAAAACTTACTCTTCTATCGCTTTCGTTTCTCTCCAAATTCTGATTGCATTTGCACCGAATCCAACCTACACGTTTTCTGCAGCAAGCGCTACACGGGAAGTGTGTCGATTTCTATCGAAACAAGCGCGAAGAGCAAGATTCGAATTCATTCAGTACATTCGGGACCTCGCAACAAAAAGATTGCACGTGACGTGTCCACAGACCTATCTTTACACTATAGTATCTTGCCCGTACGAAGGACGGGCCATGTATACTAGTACTATATAAAGCTCAAATTGTCTCTCTGTGTGTGTGTGTGCGCGCGTGTGTGTGTGTGTGTGTGTGTGTGTGTGTGTTCGCGTTTGGGGGCCACGTCTTTTGTCTGTTCCCAACCGAAATTGGTACGCACACTCGGCACGCACAGGGTAAGGTTTGCGTAAAAGAATTTTAAAAATTATGCACCGGGTCCCCTCTCCAGGGGTCGACCCCCGAGTAAAATTTCTCGACAACGCACACGCTACACATTCCTGTTCATTCGAACACACGCCCATACCAGTCCTGTATACACTGTATGCATCGTCGTTCTTCGCAAAGCTTCGAGCGATCGAATATCTCTTGCCGACGAAACTTGCTCTTCTAGCGCTTTCGTTTCTCTCCAAATTCTGATTGCATTTGCACCGAATCCAACCTACACGTTTTCTGCAGCAAGCACTACACGGGAAGTGTGTCGATTTCTATCGAAACAAGCGCGAAGAACAAGATTCGAATTCATTCAGAATATCTGGGACCTCGCAACAAAGATGCACGTGACGTGTCCACAGACCTATCTTTACACTACAGTATCTTGCCCGTACGAAGGACGGGCCAGGTATACTAGTATATCTATACTACTATATAAAATCGGCGGTGTTTGTATATATATATATATATATATATATATATATATATATATATATATATATATATATATGTATGTATGTATAAGTTCGATAGCTGGCTAGACCGGATCACTCACGAGGCTAAAATTTGGGGTACAGGCGTAACTTGACATGGGTAAGAACATGGGCAGGGTGGCGTCGTCTTCCAGCTTTTTCAGTCGGGTCCCCTTTTGGGGGTGCATCGTAGAACTACATGACAGTGCTGTTCGTCGTTCAGGAAGGAGACGGCATGCTTCTGATAGACTCAATTGGAAGGAGGTTCCATTACGTGAACTCAATCTCATAGCGTAGTTTTGTTTTCCAATAACTAAGAGTGAAATGCTCACTTTCAATATCCATTATTTGTTCACATGCCATTGTTACGTCACAATGCTATAGCTATCCAGCAGTCCCATCAGATTGCGTTATCTGAGCATTGCTGTAGTTGAGTTGTGTTGTTTATCCTAGACATCAAACTACATCCAGAGCAAAAAGATAAGAGTTCAGAAAAGAACTGTTGTTCAGTGCTTAAGTAGGTCGGAAACGTGCTGAGTATATTCTAGAATATCGCAGGAGGACCCACCTCTACTCGCGCGCATTGGATAACATCAAGCTACGTCCAGAGCAAAGACGTAGAGGTCTACGTTAGTAATAGTCAGTGCGTATAGATTGGAAACGTGCTGAGTATATTTTAAAGTATCCCAGGAGGACCCGCCTCCACTCACAAGCGAATTACTATGCAACGGCTCCCCGGACCTCCACGAAAATTAAGCTGACCTCGGACGGTATGCACGGAGCATGTCATTTATTACTGGCAACGTCAAAAACGACAAGATATTTTTGTTTAGGATATCTGGGTATTTAGAAATACGTTTACCTTCGGTTTTTCCAAGTACGCTTGCCGAGTACCTGCCACATTCGATACGCCTGTTCCCTACAACGGCAGCAACGTCTTCGAAGTGATAACATCCAATGAGACTGTTGAAATGGCTCCTAGAAGGCTCACTAAAGAGACGTGTGACTGCATTTGCACTGAATCCAACCTACACGTTTCCTGCACCGAGCGCTACACTGGGAGTGCAAAAACATCGAAAACGGAGGGCAAACGGATGCCCTAAATCATGCATGCCTGCATGTCAAGCTACTGCATGTATCCTATAGGTGAGTATAGAAACTGCACGTGACTTTCAAGTTTCTGTTGCCCAGTTAAATATCTCTGAATGGAAAAGTCGCTGCAAATTTTTCGGAATGGGACACTCAGTTATGTTTTCATTTGTCTTCAACGGGATATTAACTAATTAGCACATTGCAGTTTATTCGAACAGATGCCCACACCAGTCATTTGAACTGAATCCACACAGGGAGTGTGTCGATTTCTACCAAACAACTGCACATGACGTGTCTACACACGCTCAAACTGAGTCTTTTGTCATAACACTACAGTACTCTGCCCGTACGAAGGACGGGTCCTGTATCTAGTATATGGAAGGTCCTTTATTGTAATATACCGAACGATACAGTACAATAAGCGTCTACAGGACTGGTAGCACTATAACAGAAGTAGAGTTCTGGAGTACTATGTAGAGGTCCAGTCGAAGACTATACATCACAAATGATTAAAAGCAGAAATTACAACAACAAAAAAAACACTTTTAAGTTAAGAGATGTTGTCTCTTCTTGCCAACCAGCATCGAAAAGAGTCTTTCAGGGTGGAATGAATGACAGCTTGAAACAGATCGTCCAAGTCGCGTTGAAGAGGCTTGCACAACATGCAGACTGCTCGTCGAGTTTCAGGAAAAATCAATCCTCTCGACCCAACCAAGAGATGCAAAAGCTCCGTCTTATACTGATGGTTAGCATCTTTGACAAGTTGGGCATAGCGGCGTTCTTTCCGGGCCTTCGTTTCTTCCACGACTGTTTCGAATGGGACCGACAGCTCAAGCATCCAGGCCTTTTTGAGGACGGCATTCCAAACAACAATGTCTGGACGAAGGCAGGTACAGGTTATATCGACAGGAAAATTGTATACTGATTCTGGTAGGTCGGCTACTATGGAAAACTGTTGACTAAGATGACGTTTTAGAAAGTCCACAAATAGTCTCAGCGTATTGTCGTGTCTCTGTTTGTACAAACCTCGATCAAGTAGACTGGGACATGCATTTAGCACGTGGCACAGCGATTGGGGTTGGTGACAGAGAGGACATTGATTGCACGAAATTTTCTTCCACAACTGTAAGTTGGTTGCTGATGGGAGGGTGTTCTGGAGTCCATTTATTGCCCATTTGAACAAGTCATCGGGTAGAGATTTTAGGGACAAGGCAAAGTGCTCAGCTTCCACGTCCTTGAATCGAGCCGCTTGACCTTGTACAGACAGGGAGGTAAGATGTGACAAATGACGATTATTTGATGATTCCGTAATCGTCTTTTTGATGTTCTTTATTTTTGATTGCAGGCACCCAGGCGAAGTATCAAGAGTTGCCAAGAAACTGCCGGCACTAAATCTGGTTGATGACAACTCAGTCTCTCTTGAAATCTTTATAGTTGCCAGGGCTCTCAAGCATTCGTCATTTGATTTAGTAAATCGAAGCAGGTTGCAAGACTGTAGTCTCTTGAAAGAATCTGACGGTTGGCCAAGTTGGAGGCCGCCGTTCTTGGTGTTAAGGAAAAGGCGAGAGACAGCTGCTGAATGAGCAAGACCGACCCATTTTTTTAAGAATTTCGTGACTACACTGTCCAATGATTGCTCGATCCATGACAAAGGAATAGATGCAATGCTCAGTAACCATGAAAGCCGCGGTAGCACCGCTCTCTTATAGAGAAGACATTTATTCATTCGGGAAACGGCTGTTTGATCGACTTTATTCAATAAATTCTTAGTAGTCTCCAGAAGCTCTCTTGAAATGTCGGCATGAGACAGATCAGACGCAATTGGAAGACCCAAGTACTTGTAGCTTTTCTTGTGTGACAAGAATGGAATCTTTTGCCCTTGTATAGAGATTTCCGGGTCAAAGACAGTTGGATGAATCAGCCTCCGACGTGAAAAAGTTGAACATTTTGCTGCATTGACTTCTAGGCCAGACCATTCGAGGAATTGGTCTGTTCGCTTGCACACAGCATTAATTTCATGTGGACCTCTTGTGACTACGACGGCGTCATCAGCAAAACTACACAAGAAAGAGTTTTGAGCCACTGACGAAAACTGATAGGCACAAGTTGGAGCGAGAGATTCTAAAGCATCAGTGTAAAGGTTGAAAACCATGTCAAAAATAGCCACTGACAGAGGATCCCCTTGAAATACACCGACCTCATAAGGAAAATTGGAAGTACACCAGTCATCTGTGCAAATGACTGCGCGAAGACCACAATATATATTGGAAATGAGATTTGTCACCATATCACCACAATTGTAATGGGACATTGCAAAGCGGATTAAGTTATGATCAACACTTCCAAAAGCATTACGCAAGTCAATCCATAGAATGGTTTGAAGCCGCTGATTGGCTTTCGCATCTCTGATAGCCTCCACCAATTTGAACTGATGTTCTTGACACCCGCTGACGTGATTGATGAACCCCTTTTGGATCGATGTATCCAGATATCCATTAGATATGAGATGCTTAAACAGAGTGTCTTTGATGAATGACGTGAACACCTTCCCAACTACAGAAGTCAAAGCAATTGGTCGGAAGGTAGACGGGTCAGAAGGGATACTTTTTCCTGGTTTAGGAATTAACTTTATGACAGCACACTGCCATAGTCTTGGAACTCTGCATTGCTGAATGCACAGATTGTAGATGTGCAGGAGACCGACAGTCTATCTATCTATCTATCTATCTATCTATCTATCTATCTATCTATATATATATATATATATATATATATATATATATATATATATATATATATATGTATGTATGTATGTATATAGCTCACTGGCCCGTTCTCCGCATGGGCAGGTTAGATTATTCCCGTTCAGAAATATGGATCTGGGCAGAAAATTGAAAGTCACACGTAGTTTCTTGTAGGCTCACACTTAGGATACAGTATGGCTTATCTAATTGCCAAGCAGGCATGATTTAGCACACTGTTTGGGCTCCATTTTTGACATTTCAGTGTAGTGCTTGGTGCAGGTACAGTGTGGAAGTGCAGTGACACGTCTCTTCAGTGATCCGGTATAGCCGGCTATCAAACTTAAACCTTACAGAACAAACACCATCAATTTAGTATTGTAGTCTAGATAAGTAAAATCATCTACAGATTGCTCAACCCAGTCTGATGGTACTGGTAGATAGCATTGTGACGTAACAATGGCAAAAACAATGAATATATTGAAATTTTAGAGTGAGCATTGCATTCTTAGTTATGAGAAAACAAATCTACGCCATGAGGTTGAGTTTACGTAACGGAAGTTCCTTCAAATTGAGTCTATCAGGGGCATTCAATCTCCTTCTTGAAAGGCAAACAGCATAGTCATTCTACTTTGCACTCCCAAAAGGGGACCTGACTGAAGCTGGAAGCCGACGCCACCCTGCCCATGTTCTTACCCATGTTGAATTACGCTGGTACCCCAAATTTTAGCCTCGTGCGTGATCCGGTCTAGCCAGCTATCAAACTTATCACAGGGTACGGTAGTACTCTGTATGTAGGGATTGACCAGGTTGTGTGGGCGTGGTCATATGTTAGACCTCCAGAAATCACCTTAAAACGCGGCTAAATATCTTGAAAACGACAGATAGAAAACCTTAAAAGTTCAACTACGCTTGACTACTTCTGACTTGATCTCAGCTTGTCTTCAGAAAGAGAAAAGCGCTCGTCAATTTCGGAGTTTTCGCTTCTCCTCCTCCTCCTCCTCCTCCTCCTCCTCCTCCTCCTCCTCCTCCTCCTCCTCCTCCTCCTCCTCCTCCTCCTCCTCCTCCTCCTTCTTCCTCTTCTCCTTCTTCTCCTCCTTCTCCTCCTCCTTCTTCTCCTTCGTCACGCATAACTCTTTGACTACGGCATATCTAAAGCTAAAACTTTGGGAAACGACGTAGAATAAGCCGACCTGTATTCTTCTAATGATAGAAAAAGAAACATATAAGAAAAAAGATTCTTAGAATGGATTTGAACCTGCTACCCTACTTACGTTCAACCGCAATTGTTGTAAGCAATTGTTAACAAACAATAATCAGTCAGCCAATCACAAGCTCTTGCTACACTACAAGAAGCAGTTTAGAGTACACGTGTACGAACAAGGCGACAAGAATATTTGACACGTTTCGTGGTTGAAAACCCTAAAATCCTACAGTTAGGCAAAGAATCACGCTCTTGAATCGCACGAGCAAACGCAAAAAGTGCGCGTAATTAATTAATTAGAAGTGACGTTGAACGTCATCGCAATCATAGACGCGATATACCTCTTCTTGCCGTATATACGTACTTGGAATACCAACGCCTTCAAGCATTTGAATTATGGCAAAAGCAAAGTAATTCGGCTCGCTTCCATAACGAAATGTCGACTTTGCAGCGCTCGGAATGTGACGTTTGTTACGAGCTTAGAGGTGTGGCCTATGATAGTGCTACTGTATTATATTTAAGACCAAACTCCCGCAAATCAAAGACCTCGTACTGTGTACAAGCCGGTCGCGTGTAGAAGTCGAGCTTTTGTTCAAGACGCTCGGCACGCGCGTACACATACGTTCGGTCACGTGCACGTGCACGTGCGCAAATGTCGGCGTGTGTGTGTAGCGTTCAATGACACCTGGCCAACAATCATGACGAAGAAAAAGCTGACGCTGCTGAAACTGGCATCTCGATTCTCATAATAGTGACATGTCTATCTAACTTAACAAATCTTGCATTTTCAGTGGTCTAACTCATCAACATTCTGTAACGTGATGCATGACCATCAATGGGAATGCGAGCTTGTTTTGTTGCCCACACCAAGAACTTTAGTTGTTTACTTTAATTAACCGCTAACACTGATACCTCACTGGACACAAACTTTAAAAATATGCAAGCATGCATCTAGAAATTGTTGTAGACAACCAGGAGATCTAACAGCTAATCATCTGCATAAATTCTTTCTCCAATCTTGACCTTTTGCACGAGATTGAAATATTTGCAGTACACACACACACACACACACACACACACACACACACACACACACACACACACACACACACACACACACACACACACACACACACACACACACACACACACACACACACACACACACACACACACACACATTTATTTATACATGGCTCAACACACGTCTAAATTTGTGAAAATATCTATCAGCGCAATAGGCCCAGCTATTACTAAGGTCTATATGTCAAACACTTGATCGAGGGGAAAGAAATCATACTGTATTTATCCCTCCATTTATTTACTATGCTAAGTAGCTTGTCCTCGATAATGGCTGCTTTCCCCTTTGAAGTCAAGTAGACTGTTGAATAGCCCATTGAGAGTAGAATTGAGTAGATGGCATGTTCAGGACAGCTGGTGCCAGTGCCGAAGCTTCTCTCAAGGTGTCCTCCGCATTTCCCCATCTTTCATATACTATAAGCTATGGCACTCACTCACTCACTCACTCACTCACTCACTCACTCACTCACTCACTCACTCTCTCTCTCTCTCTCTCTCTCTCTCACACACACACACACACACACACACACACACACACACACACACACATGCACGTATGGTCGTACCTTTGAAGCGAGTAGAACACAGTTTCACAATTACTAGTGGTATTATTGCAACTAAATGCAATGTCCGATTCAAACCACCTATACACAAACATTGCATAGCTTTTAGTATATTTTGCAAGTACACTGTAAACCTAAGATCCACAGGCTCAAGATATGAGGCTATACTCTGTAGACCAAGTATGATCTAGGAAATGTGTAATTTTGTTAGGTTATAAAATCTTTGTTTAACTTAATTAATGGAGTAGGCTGTGCTTTCGCACTCTTAAAAACTTACCAAACTAGAATTCTAAAAACTTTTTCTCTGGAAAAAGAAATAGATGTAGGGATTGTATAAAAAGTAATAGAAACAAAATTTAGATAATATGAACCAAAGCCAGACATCATTAGTGAATCCTTCCAACCACATTCCCTACATTTTACTTTTAGTGGGTTGGAAGGATTCACTAATGATGTCTGGCTTTGGTTCATATTATCTAAATCTTGTTTCTATTATTTTTTATACAATCCCTACATCTATTTCCTTTTTCGGAGAAAAAGGTTTTGAAATTCTAGTACAAATATACAAACACTGTCAATTTTAGTAGTAGTAGTAGGAGTAGTAGTAGTAGTAGTAGACCGTTTCCAAATCGGTTAAGACCATATGCGAACACTAGATAACTCGGTCAAGGATCTAAACCAATCCGCGAATGATCTAGACCATTGGCAAATTGTTTAGCACCCCTACAGTTTTAATACACAACATTAGCTAATATTGGTAAACTTTGAGTGTCAGAGTAGCATTAGTTTAAAGAAAGAAAATTTGATGAAGATGCCACTGATGCCAAAAGTTTGTCAAGTATCATATAACTCAGCAACAACGATTGCTGATGGAGGAACAAATGAAGAAGAGTCTGCATTCTCAGTATTATGTAACAATTGCCTCCAGAGCCAATGACAACATGATTGACACTGACTGGTCAAATGGCTGTTGTCCAACACACTGAAGGCAGAATCAGAAGGTTTATGATAGCTTTACAAAACCAAGTCATTTATAGCTAGATAGCCACTAGATCTCACACTGCATTGTAAATTCTTGGAAATCAAAATCCTACAGACTGTAGAAAATGCAATTGAATGCAGAATATTTCCTTTACATAAACCATGAAATCTTTCCCATACGTCTGATCAATTTGGATACTTTCTGACTCACTAAATCGGGCTATATAGGAAAATGCAACTAAGTTAACCTACATTTGACTATCATTTTCGGCACGAATTGCCCATGTCTATACAAAGTATTTGCATGCGTCAGGTAGCGTTCTAAACTAACAATTAAATGCACAATATTTCCTTTATATATACCGTGAAATCTTTGCCCAATCGTCTGATCAAGTTGACTACTTTGCAACGCACTATATCTAAACAAACTAAAAGAAACCTTCTTCAAATTTACATAGGTCCAAAGTAGAGCAATCAAGGTGACAACAGTTGACCAAACTATAGGTGTGACAGTTGAGATGGTAATTGCTAGAAGGAGGTTATGAACTAGTCCTCCATACAAGAGACAACTCCCAGGCACGGATCGATCCAGGTATGGTGCACTTGGCAAAAGTTTGAATCTTTGAGAATTAAGCACGTGCAAAAACTGTTTTCTATAATAATAAACATGCAAACTTACAAGAATATTTTTGTAAACCAAATGAATAGAAAACCATTTACGACAGCCAAAATCATTCGAGTTCCCAATATCTGAAATATTCACAAACGGTTTACCTTCCTAAACCATTCGCAAACGGTCTAAACCATTTGAGAACGGTCTGCATTATATGGTCTAACCGATTCGGAAACGGTCTAAGTAAATGCGAATTCGCAAACGGTTTAGACCATTACGATTAGTTTAGCAATCGGTTTATATCAATTCAACGTGCTCAGGCTTAATTAAAATTCTACCAATGTGCTTGGCGATTCCTTTGCCAACCCCAGAAGATCCTCACAGCCTGGTGGAAGGTAGGTGTTCCTGCCTTTAGCGTGCGTTAGTTACATGCGCAATTCTCTTGTAGGGTACAAGAGAGAGAGGGGGAGAGGGGGAGAGGGGAGAGGGGGAGAGGGGAGAGGGGGAGAGAGAGAGAGAGAGAGACAGGGAAACACATCAGACGTATGCAGCAATAAATAAGTTTTGAAACGGTACTTGGAGCCATACAAGTTACAGTAATTGTTAAATAGAACGACTATTGGCAATACTGTTGATAGTACAGAAATGTGGTAATACCCCACTGTGATATCCTTGAATATTAACTACAAACAAGACTTGGGTATTTATTGAATACAATCTTTTGTTTGGTAGCAACAGCAAACTTTGGTTGAGTGAGGAACTTTTAGGCAACTAGAGCAGATCCAAAAATCATTTGGGTCTGGAAGTTCAGCCAAACCTGCACACCTGTAGTGCCACCAGCGCCAACACCCAGTGTTGTCACATCCAATCCAGTCCTGCTGGTCTTCTAGTAAATTAACACCTCTCTAAAAAAGATTTATTTTAAAAAGTGCGGATGCGGAGACGTTGCGAGTCTTGTTGAAAGGCACACGCACGCACGCGTGCACACACACACACACACACACGCGCACGCACACACACACACACACCACCACCACCACCACACCAGTGTTCTAGCCAGGATATTTTGCCAACCGTCAATAGTACGTCATCAAATATAATGACGTCACTAGCGAGAACACTGCCACACCACACCACACACACACGAGAAAAGGTAAACGCATGCATACTTATATTACTTGCAACTCATGCCAATACTGCAAAAATACAATAGCGTATACCAACTAATTTTTCAGTTGATATTCGTTTTTGCACCAAATGTCTTAGCTAAGTAAAGAAAACAAACACGAACAACATATACAACTGGCACAACTCTAGCTAGCCAGTAACTAGTTAGTATACTCATGCATCAGTCACTAGGAAAAAACTAAAACTTTCTAACTCTAGCTACAAACGACATATTTTATCAACTTATTGGACTCGTGTTTGCTGTCTTAATTAATTTGTTGTCGTACGAGTTATAAATCTACATTAGCTTCGAAATCCTGCACTTCTTGAAAACCAATAAATGCGAGTTTTTCAAAATTCGTGTCGTCGAATTTCTTAGGTGGCTTTATTTTTCTTGTTGGTCTTCTCTTTGCGTATTCCTGCAGTTGTTTGTTTTCTACTTTTGCTTCTGGAGAGCTGCCAAAAACTCTTCCGCTGCACGGTTTTTGTCTAGGCTGGCTTTTGGGGGAATGATCTTTCCGCTGCTTGTGATGATTTGCAGTCTTCGGCTTACACTTTGACTGGACATTACCTTTCTTCTTCAAAGCAGGCTCTGAGCGCTTTCGTTCTCTCATTTTTCGCCTTTTCTTCCAGAAGCTGAATGTTCTCAGCACTCGTCAGCACTCTAGCATCTACAGATCGTGAAACAGGAAGCTTGAGTTTTGTGGCAGAGAGGTATTTGTAGCAGTGTTGGCAAGCGGGAGCTATCAAGAAGTCGGTCGTGAAGTGGTACCTCTTTACCTTGAAGTTTTAGCGACGGTAACCGACCAGGTGTTTGCAATCCGTTTTCTTTCAACCATTTGTTGTATTTCTGATTGTGTGTGAGATAATATCCATTCTCATGCCGTTCTCTAAACAGCCTTTCTTCTTCTTTTGAAAGAGATGTGGCCTCATGTCTGAAAAAATTGCTGGCCTCTACTAACGCGTTAGAGTCTTCGAGAGACTTGTTGCAGCTCTCTTTGCGTATCTGTCGACGACTTGTGACTTCATGATGTTTTGGCTGTCTAGATGGCTTTGGAGTGATCAACAGAACAAAGGCGAGGCTTAATTTTCCTTCTAGGAAGGACTCTTTGTAACACTTGACTGAACTGTAGCTGCAGCTGCTTTTCTATCAAAGGGATAAACACCTGTAAATCGAAAGCCTGCAATGATGTTCTCTATTGTCATTGCCCAAGACCAAGCAGTTGCAAAAATTGAAGAAAAGGTGTTTCTTGTCAGAAATTTTCCTGTGCGCATAGTGAATAAACGACATTCTTTCCAATGGACTTTTAGAGAGCCAAAGGCGCTACTGTCGAGAGGTTGCAATAAGTGTGTTGTGTTGGGAGGAAGACAGAAAACAAGAATGTCTTTTTCAGCCGCCATACAAATCATTGTCGGATTAAAATGGCTTGAGTGACCGTCCAACAAGATAAGTATAGGTCTCACAGCAGGAGCGTACATCAAGAAATGACGGCTGAACCACGCCTCAAATGTCCCTGTGTCAATCCAATCTTTCTTTGTCAGTCCATACATTGTACCGAGTACCTCTCCAATGGTCCACTGGGGATTTAGTCATTTTCGGTCAAATATGACAAGAGGAGACATCGCAAAACCAGCTGCATTAGTACATGCTAGTACGGTTATTTGACTCTTGCCTCCAGAGGTAGCAACGAATGTGTACTTTTCTTTTCTACCAGCGACCATCTTTCCTGCTTTTTGACCAAACATTCCAGTCTCGCCTGCATTAAAAATTTGCATAGGTTTGTTCATTAGATCATTTTCCAGTAAGGTAGTTTCAAGCAGATCGTAATACCGATCTATACGCCCGTGTCAGTGGCTGCCAGCCTAGTGCGAGACAGACTCGCCTGCTTTGATGGTCAACTTCTCTTGGTGACGGTGACGGAACCTATCCCACCATCCCAAAGACAGCTGCTGATGAAATCCTTTTGCCTCCACCATAGCTGTGGTCAATGCTAACGTCTGAAACAAACAACAGTATATACCGCGTTGATATAGGGTTTATCGGCGTAGATGGTTGCACTCCCTGATTTACATGTAAACATGCACGTTATTTAATTAACTTAAATCAAATAGTAGGTAATCCATTCTTAACAGTACGCTTTACTATACAGGTAGCTAATGCTAGAATTGGTGGCAATTTGAGAACAGGTCAATAACGGCCATCTAGACGTTCGTCAGCAAGTGGCAACAATTGAAACTTTTATAATCTCTAGCATCTTTTCAGAACAAATTCGCGAAATTTCGTGACCCACCTGAGCTTTTGAACTCTAAATTTAAAAATTAATTAAATGCGTCTTGATTGCTCACTGGTTTGCATATATACATACCATACATTTAATGATAAGCCTCGCCTAGGAGCGCTGTATCTCGTCCAGCGGCCCTGCAGAACGTCACTCTAGAGTTCTTCAATTTATACGTAAAGCTTAATAAATTATTTTAGTAGAATGTATTGTTACACTGTATTTTATACCTCTCTAACAGACTTTTCAAAGCCTACTTGAGCACAACCAACCACGAAATCCGCAATTGCTTTCTCTTCAAAGTCATTCAAGATTCGTTCGAGTCCTTGATTGGTTCCCACGATAACTCTTCCACTTGCACAGTCTCCCAAGGTTGACAGTCAACTTGACTTGGGGATTCCGTACTGCTCTGCCACTGACCGCACCGAATTTCCTTTGCAAACCTCCTTCAACGCAGTCTCTAGTCTCTCAACGTTCTTTCCCCACGACATGTAGTGTTGAGGTCGTTGAGTACGAGTCGACAGCGTTCGTGGACTCTTCATCAACAGTGTCTGAGATCGCCCTCATACTCTAGACGAACGAATTATTCTTGAAGAAAGCGGTAGCTTACTCCAATTATAATTACGTCTCAACATAATGCTCTAGAGTACGTGACCGTCCGCAAACAAATGAACGAATCTACAGTTGCTAAAATGAGAATGTTTACAAGAATTCTCTATAGCCCTCCCTCATCCGCTATTTGAATACACTTCAAACAGTTTGTAGAACATGATTTATGCGATCGTAGCTGTCTATTTCGCGCCTGTAATGAGCCTATGTGCATCTTAGGAGTCATTTCAAGATCTACTTTTCTCTCCAAATACTTCTTCTGTTTGATATGGAGATGAGTCAAAGACTTTCCGTGCTCAGCTGGCATTTATCAGACGTCTGCAGTCAACCTTAACACAATTCATCGCGGTTCTCGCCTCTAGTGCACTCGCATCAAGCAAATCGAGTGTCCGATATTCAAACTAAATCTAGCGCGTCGTGTTACCGTGTGACTACTCTCTACATTCATGCCTTAGATACAAGAAATCTTTGTCTGGTTTTTGTATGCCAGTGTCCGATGTTGGGGAGTGTCCGATAATTGATATAAGACTCTATATAATACAACGATAAAAAGTGGGTCAGAGTTCAGGTACCACCGGGTGCTTACAACATCACCGACTTGAACTTAGAAATCAAACGGTTTCTAAGAAAGAACGATGACGATGAAGATGGTCTCACCATACAACCCAATTAAAATCGAAAACAATCCTCGCTGATGGCTACAAAATCGATTTCACAGTCGAAAAAGGGTTGAGAGGTATATTAGGATTCAATGAAAGGATCTATATTACTATTAGAAAGAGAATGGAGGCCCACGGTAGCCAAAGCCAAGTCAACATCACCAATATCCACTCGGTGTTGATGCGATGCTCTCTCATATCCTCTAGCTACTTGAACGGTAGCACCAGCGATGTCATCTACAGCTTCTCTCCCGACAAACCACCGGGATCGCTACTCTCTATCAGACCAAATCAGTTGACCTACATTCGCATGAGCAAACAGAGTCAATCCCCAGTATCACCATGCGTGTTACAGATCAGGACGGAAGACCCATTGATTTCAATGGAGAGAGAACGATCTTCATACTACACATCAAAACTATGTAACCTACACACACACACACACACACACACACACACACACACACACACACACACACACACACACACACACACACACACACGATATGCTGTACAAGTGCAATCAATTGTATCGTAAGAAGATCATTGGTGGATCTTTCTTGGGTAATCTGTGGGATGCTGCCAAAGGTCTTGTGAAAAGGGATTAAACTTTGTCGTGGACAGGGGTAAATCTTTACTAAACATAGGGGCCAAAAAGGCTGTAGGCGCAGGCAAAAATCTAGTGACCAGGGGAAAAGACTTGGTGATAAGCAAGGAAAAGGAGTTAGCACCTAAGGGTATACAGACAGCGATCAACAAAGGAATTGAGTTGGCGAATAAGGATAAAGATTTGGCGGTCAGCAAGGGAAAGGAGTTGGCGACCAAAGGTAAAGATTTGGCTGTCAACAAGAGAGTGGCACCTATCAACAAGGCGACATCAACCGAAGTCCCTCTCCCATCAAAGTGAGATAGATTGACCGTAGCCCCCTCTCCCAAACAGTATGAAAATATAAAATTGTTGACCTCCAATCCACAGGTCAAGAAAGTCTTGCATATAAGCGCGCCAAGCAACTCGTCGACGACCAATCTCGTGCTATCTTGAGCAACATATATATTATTGCGGGTAGTGGCAAACCTAAGAAGATGGGTGATTTTATTACGGTGGGTAACTAATGGTGTCAAACGATTGAGGTGAATTTTTATGTAACCTATAATATAGTGATGGAAACGGCAATTGTTTCAGAGTCCCGGTCGATCCCATACATCGAGGACGACTCGATCACCGAGTTTGAATATATCGACTAACTTTCCAACGACGCTAGTAATATGTACAAGGACGGAGAGCATAAAATAGAGACTCGAAATCTGGACGAATACCCCTCCCTCATAAAGCGATGCTCGAAGTCAGAGGCAAGCTTGTCAAAAAGGCGCACGTGGCCGCCGTTTAGAGCGACACCGATGTCATCACGCTTGTCAACAACGGTTTGTCGTTGTTTCGATCTGTCCAATACCAAATCGACAGTCACATCATCAACACATCAATCAGTACTTACTACAAGCCAGCACGATCATGAACTTGGTACAATTCTCGGACGATTACGGTAGAAGCACGGCGACCAACATGTTGTGGTATCGCGACACTGGCGACGGAGGTGTCGATCCCAAAGAGTTCGGTAAGCCAGGAGCCGCTCTGCTACCGGCAGCCACCGTGCCCGACGTTGCCAATCCAACCGAAGCAAATTCGAAATCTAGACTTTGCCAATACACTCAGAAATCCCAAGTACAATTTGGGATTCCTTAGCCGCCAGTTGATCACGACGGGCGATAAAACGGTCACCATGTTACTAGCCTTGAATATCGTCTTGGGATCTCATCGGAATATGAGATAGGGGGTGGACCAAGCAAATAGACGGGGAAAAAAGCTGGACTACTCGTGTAGGCAGTATTAACTTCTTAGAAGCCTTACAGAAATGGTCCAGAACCGGTATTCTATATACTACTGATATTTACACCGTTTCTGTCCTGAATGCAATCTGAAGTGCACGAACAAACACTGTTGTAAACAATTACTTTCTGAACGGCATTTTCACACATTCCCACGTGCAGGATCAGTAAAATAAGCTATCTCTCGCGATCGATTTCATATCCCGGATGTGGATGAATACGCTTCGTGCAAGTTCTCTCCTAACTGTTCTCTTTGTAGTCAGTAGTCTCGTGTTTTTAAACACGTCTGCTTCTGCAGAACGGCCTACTGGCTGCCTCTACGAGGCATTCAGTTTAAGGGTCCCCTTTGCGACCCGTATATGCGACATTCCTGATACGAGTCTGAACTGCTGTCTTATGGAAGACTTGCTGGTAATTGATAGATGCCACCTTCGGTTGTCTACGATTATATTCGGTCTGTCAAGGCGTCTATACTCGTCGAATCCATCTCGTAATCGTCAAAGCCGCCGCAATAAGTATCTAGGAAATCACTGTTTTCTTCAATGCCATTCCTCAAGTGGACAAGGGATTGCTTTGTATCTCCTTCTGCTGTTAGCTGGAGATGTTGAGCTCAATCCCGGTCCTGTCAAACATCCACCTGTTCGTTAACCGTGTGGATTGTGTTCTACAAATGTCCAATCGAATCAGAAAGGGATCTACTGTGACTCATGCGAAAAGTGGTTTCATGCCAAGTGCCTAAACATTTCCACAAGTGTCTATAACCGTCTGGCTACTGAAACTGGAAATTGGGAATGCTATTTGTGTGGCCTACCTACTTTTTCACCTGACTTCTTTTATTATGATGCTAAAGACGTTCAAAACACACAATGCTTCTGCTATCAATATGGCTTGTGACTTTACTGATTCCCTGTCGTCGACGGCAATCTGTCCGAAGCTTTTATCAAACATTCAACAATTCCACACGTGTCATAAAGGGGTACTCCTAGCTCATTTGAATATCAACTGTCTCTTTACTAAACTTGATGAAATTCGCCAACTCCGGAGTCTGTGTTGTCCTGGAGTTCTGGCTCTCTGTGAAACCAAACTTGATCCCTCTATCTCTGACATGGAATTGGGTGTACCAGGTGCCTTTTTCGCCTTGACAGAACAAGACATGGAGGAGGGGTATGTCTGTTTATCTCCAATTCTCTTCAATCTCGTGAACGGAGAGATCTGTCGTCTAATTTGTGCGGATTGGAAGATATCTGGGTAGATATTGAATTCGGTAGTGGGCTCCGCTCTGCTCTTGGTTGTTTCTACCGTCCGCCTACTGGCAAAGTTTCTCAGTTCACTCAGCAGCCTTCGTCAACTGTGGAAAAAATTTGCCAGTCTTATGAAGACATCACGCTACTAGGTGACATAAATTTCAACCTTTCTGGTTCTACTTCTACTGAACTCTCCGACACCATCTTATTTCTCATATCATTCAAATATCATCAATCACCGCCACCTCTTCATCCTCCATTGATGTTATATTATGCTCTCAGCCGCGATTCTACGCTGACTCTATCTCTTTGGACTCTAGTGGGCTCAGCGATCATCATCTCGTCTGCACCGTACGACCCTCAGCTCAATCTTCTAAGAAACCGACTACTCTGATGTCTCGCAACCTCAAATCTCTGAACCGCGAGAAATTCGTTAATCATCTCATCAACGTTCCGTGGTCGTTGGTATCAGCTTTTGATGACGTTAACAAAGGTAACCGGTTACCCCTTCCAAAAAACAACGCCGAATCTCACTTGTTACAATAAAACTAACGAACTCGAAACATAGCCATACCATTCAGCAACAACACCCCGAAAGGAGTCCTTCTAATTCGGACGACGCGAAAAGCTTTAGGAAGTCGAAGAAGACTCGTCTGGACAGCCAATTATAATATTCGGGTATATGGATTAGAGGAGATACGGGACTTAGGAGGGCAGTTGAGTCATATGAGTTTTGCGGTAGTTGTACATAGTCGGTTGTGTTAACTAATAAGTGGTTGTGCTACGATACAACATAATGGCGACGAGGATACAGATTCCGGGTGTACACCCCCAGCCCCCTTTCTACCGCAGCCTGGTGAACCACAGACCGATTGGCGTACTTGGTTGTCGGCGTTTGATATGTACATGGTAGCTTCTGGTCTTAGTTCTAGCGACATTCCTCAAGAAAGAAAAAGGGCGGTATTGATTCAATGTCTGGGATTAGAAGGTAAACTTGTTTTCGCAACACTTGGAGTAGCAGAGACGTACGCGGCCACACGAGAAAAATTGACTGAATATTTCGGAGGAAAGAAAAACGTGATGGTAGAGCGGTTCAAGTTTCGGCAGAGGTCACAACGACAAGGTGATTCAGTTAGAGAATATGTCGCCGCACTATGGGAACTAGCAGCTACGTGTCGCTTTGGAGTCATGCATGACGAGTTGATTCAAGACCAATTGATAGAAAAGACATTACATTCACGTATTAGGAAACGGTTGTTGATGGAGAAGGATACTATAACTTGTGACGAGACGGTGACATTGGCGGCTTATGTGAAAGAAGCCATAGCAGAGGCAAAAGCCATTGAAGGTATAGTGGTGCTGCGTTCTGCTGAAGTCGGTAAGGTTGAAACGACCAGCGTAGGAAGGGTGGCTAGCGCCGTAAAGTTAAGACGCCCAACTGACTATTAAGGTGCTGGAGCTAGTTCCTCAGCAGCGTTTTGGTGTGGTAACTGCGGTTTACGAGGACATCAAGGAGGAGGGTCAGATTGTCCAGCTTGGGGAAAAGAGTGTCTTAAATGCGGGAAGAGAAATCATTAGGAACGGTGCTGTAGATCTAAGAGTGACATACCGCCGAGACAGAAACAAGTCAATGCTATAGAGGACATCTCAGTACTTCAGGTCATTAGCACCACTTCAAACATGTGTTAAAAATGTGTGAATGTGAGATTGGGAAGGCAAAAATCAACTTAGTTATTGATCTTGAAGCATAAGTCTCGTTTTTGAACAACAAAACTTACCTGCAGTTGTTGAGTGAGAAATCCTGGGCTAAAACGGAGATTGGACTCGTTAGCTTTGATGGTTCTGGAATTGAACTATTGGGAAGAGTATTAGTTCCAGTGAAGTTTGAAAATCAATGTTTAGAGGCATTTCCCTTCTATATAACAGCTTCATAATGGGAATAGACTTGTTTGATGCTCTAGAGTTTCAGGTGGTGACTGGGAAAGATTGTCAGATACATCAAAGTTTCCCAAAAATGGAGTAAATTGCAAATAGTCTTCACAGGTTTGGGAAAAGTCAGGGGTTATGCCCATCGTCCTTTAGTTCGTGCAGAAGTAAAACCAGTAGCACAGCATCCTCGACGTATACCGTTATCATTACGAGATGAGGTAACAACTGAGATTAAGAGACTAGAAAAAGAGGGAATAATCAAGAGGACAGAGGCATCAGAATGGGTTTCTAATGTGGTACCAGTAAGGAAAAGGTCTGGATTGCTTCGTTTGTGTATCGACCTTAGACAGTTGAATAAAGCTATTGTACCTGGGAAGTATCCATTGCCGACAGTAGAGGCACTAGCTGCAGAATTTCACGGATCAACAATCTTTAGTAAGTTAGACTTGAGACAGACAGGGCTACTTACAAGTACCTCTCACGGAGAATAGTCGAGACCTTACGACCTTTGTTACACATGAAGGAATGTATCCTTTTTGCCGGATGCCATTCGGGTTGTCATCAGCGCCTATGCAGCGCTTTTCAACGAATGATGAAATCAATATTATCAGGGTTAAACGGTGTTGCTGTGTTTATGGACGATATTTTGGTCCATGGGTGTACAATCGAAGCTCATGATTGTTATCTGGACAAGGTCTTGCAACGCTTATCAGAGCGTAACCTAACATTGAATGAAGAGAAGTGTGTCATAGCAGCAAGGGAAGTCGAATTCCTGGGATATAGCGTATCAGCTCAAGGCATAACACCGCTGGAGTCAAATGTACAGGCAGTACAACGAGTTACACAGCCTATTAATGTAACAGAACTAGCATCATTTCTTGGGGCAACAAACTACTATTTACGTTTTATTCCAAGCTATGCGGAGGTGACCACTCCATTGAGAAGGTTACTCAAGCAAGGTGCAGAGTGGAATAGGTCTAAAGAATGCCAAGCAGCATTTGAGAAGCTAAAAGAGTTGGTTACATCTGCACCGACATTAGCACATTTCGACATTGATACGCCTATCTATGTGACATGTGATGCATCGGGTAACGCCTTAAGAGCGGTATTGTCGCAAATTCAAGACGTGATAGAACGACCTTTGGCATTCGCCTTTCAGGCGTTGAGTAAAGCAGAGAAGAAATATGCTGTGGGAGAACTTGAAGCCTTAGCGTGTATGTGGGCATAAGAACGGTGGCACATCTACAGACTTGGACAAAATTATAGGGACACCCCGCTGTGAGTATGTAGTAACACAATAATAATAGTAGAAAATTTACCAACTATCAATATTATTAAGAACTTAATAGTTACCGCGTTGATTGTTAGGTTTCTTGAGAATACTGTAGACCCTAAATTGTTTTCTTTACGTTTCGCATTGCGGAAAACGAGACCTAAAAGTGTATGACGTCATGACTGCGTAAGCGTCGTAAGTTAGACTCTCTCTGATTTTGTTTACTGGCTTTTTAAAAAAAGCCGGTTTTAATAACGCGAAGGAAAATTGAAGTCCTTCACCAGTTCCTCAGTACCGAGTGTTCCCGCCTCTCGTCCTCCTGATTGCGCCCAGACGTCGCGGAACACTTTCTGCCAAGTTCCGGACACGCGCGGCTGGAATCTGCTGCCACGCCTCTTGTAGAGCATTCCAGAGCTCAGTTGCAGTTCTCGGTTTGCGACGATTGGCAGCAGTTTTGAGTTCATGCCACAAGTTCTCGATTGGATTCACATCAGGCGATTTTGGCGGCCAGTCCAACAGTGTGACGTCATGCTGGCGTAGCCATTATCTTGTTGACTGAGACGTGTGGATTGGCGCGTTGTCCTACTGGAAGACAAAGTCGTCTCCTATCAGTGCCGCTGCGTCTGTAAGCATGTGCTCCTCCAGAACCTGTTGGTACGCCGTGCTGTCCAAACGACCTTCCAGTTTCACCAGAGACCCCACACCATGCCAACACATCGATTCCCACAGCATCACACTAGCCGCGTGCTGGACCGTACGATCACAACGTTCAGGGACAAATTCCTCACCTTTGCGACGTCAAACGTACAGAGCACCATCGTATCCTATGCTGACTTTTGACTCATCTGTAAAAAGAACAGATTTTCAGTCATCCAAAGTCCATTGTGTGTGAGTGGTTGCCCATCCCAGTCGCAAACGCCGATGGTTTTCTGTTAGCAGTGGTTTTTTCTAGGCCTCCGAGCGTTGACTCCTGTCTCACTGAGACGACGACGGACTGTTCTACTTGACACCTGCTTGCCGGTTTCATCAGCCAGCTGATACGAGAGCAGTCGTGATGGTGCTCTGCGGTTCTGCAGTGCCATTCTTTTCAGTCGATGATCTTCCCGGATTGTCGTTGCCTTTCCACGTCCAGGTCGTTTTTCATAATCGCTGCTGCCATGGGAAAGCCGTTGCAGGCACTGATGAACCGAATTCCTGGAGCGGCGGACAAAAGCTGCGAGCTGACGCACAGAATGGCCAACTGAGTGAAGGGCTTCAATTTTCCCTCGCGTTTTTGACTCAACTGTTTGCCTCGAGGCATTGCTGCAACTCGTGAAATATCGCACGGAACAAGACTCTGCAACTGCGTGCAGCTGAACGTTCAGGCTAACTTATCGCCTAAGTTTGGCGGTCTCAAGGGCAGCGGTTTTAGTGCAGCTGACACTTTGGCGGTAGCAGTTTGAGATTTTGCTACGTAAAACGTGGATCGGAAGTGGCATGTCAATGTTCTTTTGTTGCTATAACTTTTGTAGTTTTTGTCTTAGCAGGATTTTTTGTAATTAATTAGTGTCGCATGATTTTTGAATACGTTGAAGTTTGTTTATTGGTTAAAATGGAAAAACAATTCAAATTGTGATGACATGCGCAAAATCAATGCGCAAAAACAGATGATTTGCCTTTTTTTCATAATGTTGATAAGAGGACCCACAAAATTGCTTTCACTCTCTACTACAGAGCATTCTTAGATTGTATGCCAAGAATGAGCATCCAAGAACGATGAACGTGTACAAAGACAAGAAAAGTAGGAATGGCCGTCTTCCTTCTTCAAAGCAAACTAGATGCGCAGTAGGTAGTAAGTACAGCTGCAGTCTTGAACACAAGCTATGTTACATACTAACAATGGCGCAATCCATGAAAAAAGAAATTCGAAAAACATTTGGTTTTGGTAAAGAAAAATTCAGTGCCAAAGTTAGACTAGACACAAAAATGCCAGTTGTCCCTATAATTTTGTCCAATTCTGTACTTATATGGTCAAAAATTTATATTGTGTACAGATCATCAAGCACTAACTACGCTTTTGTCAGCTAATGGCTCTGGTCATCGACCGTTGCGGCTATATAGGTGGGCAGATAGGCTTTAGAGATATGACTTTACTGTTGAATATCAACAGGAAGATACAATCAAGTGGCGGATTTCTTATATCGAGTCAAGCTACCAGAAGATCATTCTACATCAGGAAGCCGACAGTCGATCAGTTCGAGGACAGTGATATGACCCAGATGTTAGTTACAGTGAGTGACAAAACAGTTTCACAGAGGAATTAGAGAGAGAATCTGAGGAAGACGAAGTGTTGCAAGAGGTGGTAAAATATGTGCAGGAAAGATGGCCTGGGAAATCACCGGATCCAGTATTGCAGCCATATTTCAATATACAATATGAATTGTCGGTTTGGGGTACAACGGGTAAGTGTCTGGCCAGAGGACAGAGACTGGTTATCCCAAACAAGTTACAACATAGAATTCTAGAGATGGTGCACGAAGGACACATTGGAATGACACGCATGAAACAAAGGGGTCGGGATTTAGTTTGGTGGCCAGGCCTGGACAAACAAATTGAAGAATATGTGAGGGATTGTGGTATATGTGCGATGAGTGGGAAATCGGTCAAACCTCGAGCTGCTTCCTTACAGCCGATAGAGTGGCTGGAACAACCATGGGATAAGTTGCAAATTGACATTTTCGGGGAAATATACAGGCAGCACCGTATAGTCATTGATTTATCACGGTGGTTCATGATATGCATTCGAAATGGCCAGAAAATTCAGACAAGTAAAGATGTTACCACAGAGACAGTTATTACTTTTCTTCGGACACTTTTTGTGAGATGGGGTTTACCTAGACAAATCATTACTGACAATGGACCGCAATTTACATCCTACCAGTTTCAGGAGTTTTTGAAACAACACAACATCAAGCACACGCGGACCTCATTTTACCACCCACAAGAGAACGGGGAAGTTGAACGGTTCAACCAAGCGTTGAAGCATGGATTGGTAACACATTTCAGCTGAAGGAACATCAGTCACGGAGGCTCTTTAATCAGTTCTTTCAATTATCGAGCAACAAGCCATGACTTAACTGGGAAGTCACCAGCAGAGTTGATAGGGAGGAAAATGCGGGAACCGTTATCAATGCTGAACCCAAATACCGCTGGAGAGAAATTACATGTACTTCTTATCAGAGGATACAGAACAGGATTCACCTAAAACAAGCAAAGCAAAGTGTATACAGATAACGATAGGTGCGCGGTATATAGGTCTTTCCAACCAGGAGACTGGGTTAGGGTTAAAAGACCTCATACTGGCCGCAAGCTCAAATTAAAGTTGTCAGAACCAATACAAGTCCAGAGGAAACTCGCAGAGTTTTCATATCGATTACAAAATGGATCGCGTTGGCATGTCGATGCGTTAGTGGGGAAAAATGGGAAATTGATCAAAACACAGATGCAAGAGCGGCAGATCCCATACGACCTTGGGCTAGAGAGGAAGGGACGAAGAAGATAGAAGAGAACAACCAGAGGCAGAAACTAGAAGATCAATGAGGAACAGGCAAAGACCACAACATCTGAAGGACTATTATGTACGATACAATACTTAGAGGGGACGTAGAAAGGGGAGGAATATGTTACATATGGGTATATGGATTAGAGGAGATACGGGACTTAGGAGGGCAGTTGAGTCATATGAGTTTTGCGGTGATTGTACATAGTCGGTTGTGTGTAACTAATAAGTGGTTGTGCTACGATACAACACCGGTGAGGCTCCAAGCAGTCGTCTTCGTCAAATTGCGCCGCCATTCTAATACGTACGTGAGTTCTAAAGCGTCACGTGGATAGAACGAAGTCCCGGCTATCATCTGTGACTAGCCTCGCGGAGCCAGACCCCCGCCGCGTCTTTCCCGGCGAAATAAATTTGCTGGAGTCTCACCTTCTGCCTCACTTTGGTTTCAATCTTATCTTGAGAACCGTCGTCAAATAGTTAAAGTGGGCCCGGATAGGTCAGGCTCAGTCTTTTGCCGAAGAGAGGTCCCACAAGACTCCAAGTTGGGTCCGCTCTTGTTCATCCTCTATACCAGCGATTTACCAAGTGTTGTTTAAGTTGTCAAGTTGGCCTTTATGCTGATGATACTTGTCTATATACCTCTGAAAACTCGTTTCAAAACGTTATTGCTACACTTCAGCTTGACTTGAATCGTCTCTCCAACTGGTTCACAAACAACTTGATGAGTCTTAACTGTAAGAAAACGGAGTTAGCTCTATTCAGAAAGTTTAAGAACAAACAACAATCTATGCCCAGTAAACTATCGATAGGAGGCCGCACAATACAGCCTGCTGGACGGCCAAATATCTTGACGTTATATTCGACTGCAATTTAACCTGGCGTCCTCAACTTGATGCAGATGTGAAGAAAGTGTCTAGGAAAATTGGTATTCTACGACGTATCGGTAGGAACCTTAACACGGCTGCCAGGACTGCGTTTGTTCGTTCAGTCATGCATGTTTCTGACCTTGACTACTGCGCACCGGTGTGGAGCATTGGGACAAATTCTGTTGCTGACCGCCTCTCTCGACTTGAAAAGAGGACAGTTCATGCTGTAGCTAATCTCTCTTTTCGTGAACCAACGAGAAACCTAAGTCTCCTCTACTCTCCACACAATCTCTTGCCTATACAGGTGCGTCATCACTCATGGCATTCAATTGGCCAGTGTTATTCATCGCTGTCTTTATGGATCAGCCCCTAAAGATGTGAGCGTGCGCTTCAACTCTGTTAACGCCTCTAACCGAGTGGTTACGAGACTTACAAGATCAGGACTAATAATTTCAGCAGCCAGAACTTCAGCTCTCCAAAGGACCTCGTTCTACCGTGGGCAGATGCTCTGAAACTCACTGCCGGCCCAAATTCGGGCAATGTCAAAAGTATCTTTATTTAAATCTCTGGTAGAAGAACATCTTCTACGGACATTGTCTCTGTAGAATTGATACTTTTCTATTTATTGTAAATATCTATGTCTGCTGTTTGTGTGTTATAGTAGTTTGTTTCCTTTTTGGGAGTTGCTTTTACTTTTTTACATTTGCACGGATCTAGTAGTTGAAGGTTATTTCGTGGATAAATAAAGCTTCATCATCATCATCATCATCATCATCATCATCATCATCATCATCATCATCATCAATCATTGATCCCTGTTTGCGCGCGACCCAAACTCGCGTTATGTTATGAGTCCAAAAATTCTGTGGGCTAATAATGTAGAGTTTGTTACCGGTAAGGTATCACATCCTACTAGCGTTGTTAAGTTTGTCTGAATTCGAGATTTTGATTTCGTGCAAATTTTTTCAATCCGGTATCCGAGGCACCAGCGCGCAAAACATCAGAGTTCCTTTAATTTTTAGTACATAGGGCTAGCTAGGGCTAGGAGGCTTTCCCAAAATTGTACATACAAATTCAACATACCTGCTTCGTAACTGATGGTATGTACTCTACAGTACAGTCATGACAAAGATGTCACATATCTACATGCTTTAGCAAGGGTGTTATCTCTCACCTCTCATTGTCACTTGTCTGGCTACGAAGGCACTCCGTCGAACGTAGTACATGAGCTGGTACGGTACTGGCTGCTGTTGTTAGACCGAAATGGAGAATGGTAATAACAAGTGTGCGCAGAGTAGCCCGCTGCTTCAGTCTACGAAACTGGTACGTGTATATCGATTGCACAATATATAGATCGAGAGAGCTTATTCATCGCTTTTATTATCAGCAGCCTTTGTCAGGGACGCCGTGTGCTAGCAAAGTTACTCTTGGCGAATTGGTATTGCTCGGAAGCTTCGATGAACTGTTCAAACGCCTTGCCAAAGCAACTTCTGGTATGCATGTCTACTGAGCACCAAGTCGCTTGAAACAATACACAGATCTCTGACATCGATGTTGCCTTAATGCAGAGGACGTCAACAAAGCAGATGAACGCGGCCAAACGATTCTTCATTATGCTATAGAGAGCGGACACGAAGACTTGGTTCTGAAACTTGTATGCCATCGCGCCATCAAAGCTTCCATTCGTGACCAGCGAAAACGATCACCTCTTCATCTAGCAGTGCGCTCAGAAAAGTTATGTTTAGTAGAGGTATGTGGATCAATGACCGCGCCTTGGCAAGATAACCAATAATCTGTAATTCTATACGCATATGCTTATTTAATACTAAATTTTATTGGACAGCTTGTGCTGCGTGTTACTAGTAATGTCGACATATTTGGACCGAACGACAGAACGCCGCTTCACGTGGCTTCTCTCCTCTCTTTGCCGGCAATTGCGCAACTTTTGGTAAGCAATTACAACGGTTCGAAATGACTTGTTTTCATGTACGTGTGTGCTTTACAAAAACCTACTGGTAAATAGGTACGTAAAGACCGAACAAGATTCTAGAGGGCTCTGGGGTGTCTACTCATTCTGACGCAGTCGCTTCATTACATATGTATAGTATTACATAAGACATCGAACGCATCAATTAATTACAGAGTTAATTAATTTTGCATTCTAGTACATATAGCAATTATGACGAGTTATGCGATTTACAGATTGACAAAGGTGCCAACCCTATGATCAAAGACAAAGAAGAAATGACTCCAATCGGCCTAGCAGCAAGAAAAGGCTGCGTGCCAATTCTCGATATGATTTTCTCGCGCTGTATTTACTTTGCGTTTTAGTCACGTACATAGAGGTATTGGTCTAATGCTGTTCTGCTTGTCTTGCACAGACAAGACAAACGATCGCGAGCTATTGCAGAGCACTTGTGGTCCGGATCAAAGTAGCCTCCTGCATTTGGCTGTTGAGTCTTGCAGCGCTCACACGGTTGTCTACTTGCTGCACAAGGGAGTGAACACACGCAGTATTGTAAGTGTCCAATCATGCATGCGGACTTTGACGATTATGAGCGAGTGCATTGATTTGTAAGGACGCAAGAGGGTTTACTGCTCTTCACGTTGCTTGTCGAGTCGGAAATCTTCCCATTCTTCGTCATCTGGTTAACAGTGAACCGTGGCTGCTCGAAGCGTCGAGTTCCGACAGAATTACACCGCTGCACGAGTTCGTATTGCTGTAGCATAGAAGCATTGTCGATATAATTCTGCCTCCTATTCATGCATCTTCTAATCTATAGGGCTGCCAAGTACGACCAAGTTGTAGCAGTGGAGTTCTTGCTTAGCAATGTTTGTTACTGTTTGATATTTTAGTAGTTTAGATGTATGATGTAAGTTGTGTTGCAGAAGGCTAGTCTTGATGCCGTTACGTATTCTGGTGCTCCTCCTCTGCTGTTTGCTGCATCGTTTGGGTCATTCAAGACGATGCAACAGTTTCTGTCACGAGATGTCAATTTTCTGGCAAAAGATGAAGATGGCGTCAATGTGCTCCATTGCGCTGTAGGCCACTCAAAAACAGTCCGACTGCTGACCGAGGTATGTTTCTCTGTCTACTGAAGAGAGAAACCTTGTGTGTGTGTGCATTTGCGTTGCGTGTGTGTGTGTGTGTGTGTGTGTGTGTGTGTGTGTGTGTGTGTGTGTGTGTGTGTGTGTGTGTGTGTGTGTGTGTGTGTGTGTGTGTGTGTGTGCATTTGCGTTGCGTGTGTGTGTGTGTGTGTGTGTGTGCGTGTGGGTGTGTGTGTGTGTGTGTGCGTGTGTGTGTGTGTGTGTGTGTGTGTGTGTGTGTGTGTGTGTGTGTGTGTGTGTGTGTGTGATCTATAGTGGGTGCTGTACTTACAAAGTTGAATGACGAAGCCGAGGAAATGGAAAAGATGCAAAAGACAAGAGGAAGAAAAGAAAGAGGAAAATTTCAGATCAGAATGACCTACAGTGTACTCAACCTGGTTGCACTTTCATAACCTAAAACAGGGCAGGTCTTATTAATCACAGATAACAGAAAAATGGAGCAGCAGCTCGAGATCCTCTCTTGTTGTGACGTCGCTGCCACCAGACTTTAAACAGCAAAGTCATGGAAATCATATGACGTTCTGCAATCAAAATCCGAACAGAGTCAACAGATTACGTTCGGTGCAATAAAGTGGTAGGAAGTGACCTACACATATGTGTCCTGCACCACTTACTCAAGTGAAGGCAGAACATGGATGAATGGATGGATGGATGGACGGCATAATGTGTGTGTGTGTGTGTGTGTGTGTGTGTGTGTGTGTGTGTGTGTGTGTGTGTGCTTGCGTGCGTGCGTGTGTGTGTGTGTGTGTGTGTGTGTGTGTGTGTGTGTGTGCGCGCCCGCTGTCATTTGGATGACTGACTCAGTTCTATCAGTCTGGCAAAGTCAATTAGCTTCTTGTGCCCCTGCACAAGGAAGGAAGTCCTACCATCTGGGACAACTACCGTGGTATTGCCCCTTTCAGCATACGTGCTAAGTGTTTGCCAAAGCTATCCTAAGCCAAGAGCAAAACAACTCCGTTAAACCAGTGCGGTTTCCGTCGCAGTAGAGGCTGTCCCAAACAACTTTTCTATTTGACCATTGATATGGAGAGAGCAAGAGAATATCACCATCAAATCCACATAAATGATTGTTTTGTTGATCTAAAATGGCATATGATTTGATCAACTGCGATGCTCTTTAGCACATCCTTCATTATTTATATATCGCTTGTCTTCCAAGCTGCTGTCCATTACTCGCTCGTGCCCTAAACATGAGAATTCTAATGCTACAATAGAAGCATATTATGGGAAGGTATCTGACAAGTTCCCTGTCACCAACGGTGTTTGGCAGGGCCGTGTGTTGGCACCTGCCTTATTTAATCTCTATTTTGAGATTGCTATTCACATTGCTCTGGTCGAGGACAGATCACAAGGAATGGGCATCAAAGTAGCCTATGTTTTGATGCTGATCTTGTCGGGAAAAGGAAGACCCTAGTGTTCAAGTCTCTGGTGACTGATCTGGAGTATGCTGACGATATGGCTCTGCTCTCTTACCATTGGTTTTCTCGCTAGTAACTGCAAAAATGTAAAAACCTTAGCAGTTCTACCACCTGAGTGTTTGCACATTCAAACTCTGTACTTCACCTTGTGTCAGGAGATGAGCCTATTGAAATCGACTCTCATTTCCAGTTCTTGGGCAGCATTGCTCAGAACGATTGTGGATTGGACACCAAGTATTATTCTAGAATCAGTAAGCGCACATGCCTTCCATGCAGTCACTCTCTCGGATCTTGTGGTATCAACGTAAGATCAAGACCAGCACCAAGATTCATCTGTTGAACAGTGTGATATTCCAACCTTGCTGTACAGTCTCGAGTGCACTGTCCTCGAGCCTCATGTTTATCGTCATGAGTCGTTTATGATTCGTTGCCTTTGAATTTTATTGGGGACATCGGTCAGGGAGCAGAAGCGTCACAATATACGAAGCGCAAAGTGGCTAAACAGCAAAGGATCTCATCGATTCTCTTACAACGTCGACTTCGTTTTTAGACAATTCTCAAGGATGCCCAATGATTGCTTACCAAAGCAAATTCTTGTGCCTGCTCCTGGTGGTTGTAAGCGCAACGTTGGTGGACAGAGGCGTCGTTGGAATGATGTTGGATGACCTCAAGAAGCCCGTGTAACTTAATTGCTGAAATCCTACGTGGCAAAAGCCGAAAAGGGCAACTCTTGACGCTCCATCATCGAATAGAGTGCAGTGCATTTCAACAAGGAAGCAGAAGACAAACAGAGGTGTCTCGGATATGACAGAAACGACGGCGAGAGCGACTCGTAAAACCATGAGCCTTTTGCACTGTACCCACCTTGGCTGCTAATTTCAGGCATTAAACAAGGCAGGTTTGATTAGTCACCAATGTTGTCATTCAATCTGCTTCCATGTCAGTTTTGTCATCAGAGTTTCACACAACAAGCTAGGTCTAAATGGATGGATGGATGGTGTGTGTGTGTGTGTGTGTGTGTGTGTGTGTGTGTGTGTGCCGCGTGCGCGCATGTCTGGTAATTCGCCTTAGGCACCACATTTATTTGTCACCTATATGTCAGACACTTGGAAACCATCCCAATTTCGAGGAACTGATTTCAGCGTCTGATAGCAACGGCGCCACGGCCTTGCATTACGCTTGTCAATACGGAAATTTCTCGGTACGTATTACGCATACTTCTAATTCATCTAAATGTATGTCCTGGTAAATTGATACACAATCGAGAAATTCTTTTAGGATGTAACTACATTTCTTGAACACGGGGCCAAGGTTGATGCCGTAAACAGGGATGGAACAACAGCCCTACATTTTGCTGCTAAGTACAGTAACAGTAGTGATTTTTCCATTCAAGGTTGCCTCTTTAGCGTTTCATGTTTAGAAGAGGTCATTTGGGCATTATTTCTAAGTTGTGCTCCTACGCTCCTCGTCTTCTGATTGCTGTGGATGCTTGCGGACGCACACCACTTCACATTGCAAGCTTGTACGGCAACTCGAAAGTGTTGGCAAATCTTGTCTCACACGGTGCAGTAATAATGAGGTATCAGACTGTCAAATTTACCAAACATAAATATTGCCTCAAATTTCGTTTTGCAAAGCGATCGTGAAGGTCGAACACCATTTCACTGCGCAGCTTGGAAAGGATCCGTTGAGTGTATGAAATTTCTTCTCTCAGAATTTTCTAGAGAATTTAACAGCGTCGACTGTGAGAAGGTCCGTAATTGTAGCTATACCCTTACTCCTATGAATTGTTCATTTCTTCTTTGATTAAATCGTCTATTTTGTCTTCATTTGTTGTTAGTCTACACCTTTGCATTTGGCAGTGGTGGCCAATTTTGCTGAGATTGTATCGTTTCTTCTCGATCACGGTGCAGTAATCACAAACAATGATGCAGGACAGAATTGCCTCGACATTGCCATTGCCAAAGACTTTGAAGAATGTGTTTCCGTTTGTGTCAGTCACGAAAGGTAACACATAACTACAAATTACATAATTAACGCGTGGTGATTAATAACAATATTGTAGTTATACTGTATTTCTGTAACATACAGGTGGAAGGAGTTTATGAAACCACTTGCAAAGAGTAAGAAAAAATCAGTGTCTCAGCTTGAGATGTTGGTGCAAAAGATGCCAGAGCAAGCTGAGGTAATATACACGTTGCATGACTAACAGACAGATACCATAGAGAAAATGTACATGTGACTAAAGAAAAGAGTATCCAAAGTACCACCTGAATTACCATATTATCTAGGATTCAATTACTAAGAGTTACGTAAATGAAACAAAGCATCAGCCTGTCCTTGTCTATTGTGAAACAAGAGCTAAGTGAAAATGATTAAATTAATAATTATTATTTTCAAAATTCACTGTTTTTTTAGACAAATCTTCCGATGTAATTACAACATATACACACAGCTCGATGCTTTAAGCAGCGACAAGTAGCATGCATTTCTTAGTTCTCGACAACAATGCATTCAAGAATTGCCTCCTAGGAGTACAAGTATAGCTTATTTCAATGACGGCACAACGTGCAATTGCATGCCCGTTTTATTGATTACTTTAAACCAAAATTTCAATTTACGACATACTACTTTTGCCAATTAATGCAACAGACATATCAAACGAGTTTACAGAATTTTGTTTTAGTCAAACAAAATGCAATGCATCTCATCTAAATATTCTTTAGATTGAACTCAATAGGGGTATACATACACTGTATACCTACAAACTCACTGACAGACTGAGTAACAAAACAATTTGCCTAATTCCAGATACTTGCTACAATTAGTAATATAATCTCGTCTTGCGGAGAACAGGCCAGTAAGCTAGTACTAGTATACATAAAAATAAATTACTTAACTAACAACTAATAATCTAATCTGCCCGCAGGCACGTACGTATGGGGGTTTGAGGGGTTCAAACAAACAGATCCACTTCAGTCGGAAGCCAGCTCTTACAGTTGCATATGAACAATCTGCATGCGATATTTGCACCAAATGTCAGAGCTACCGGCTCTAGTTATGACCGGTGTCAAACTTGTGGCCTCAAAGTGGTTCTGGTACCACTTGATTAATAGTGATATCAGCAGATTGACCAAGTCCAAAACGTGAAAAATCGGCTAAGTCAAGCCAACCAAGCTGCGCTAAACAGTGCTCTTAAATCAATAATTGCAAAATGCTGTTTATCTGCAGCCCTTAGCCATGAATGGCAAGTATGATTCCCACGCCAGGCCTGGTGCCAGATTTAATACCATTACCATGGCAACGGCATCCCTAGACATAGAAGCTGTAACTGCTAGAGTGCTGGCCTGAGTCCCACGTACCAGATGTAGCTACATTAATGTAAGCAGATTTAGACTCCAAGACTCAGGATCCTTAATTGCAAGCAATGTGCAGTGTTTAGCAGTATTGCATTTACATATTTACCAATGACTTCCAATAGACCTAGCGCCAGATCCAGGAATTTTTGAAAGAGGGGGGTCTACCGTTAGCAGTTATTTATAGCATTACTAATTTTCTCTTTTCTAATAAAATTATATGAAATTATTGAACCACGCCTATTGGAAAAGAGGGGTTTCAACCCCCTAAACCCCCTCTGGATCTGGCCCTGCTGCCTGTAGGAGCAGTAAATGTAGTAATTAGAATAGAGCATGTTAAACTAACTGGAAAGTCCACTAAAGCACTGAAAGAACCAACCCATTAAATGCACCAAGTATGCCAATGTGGAGAACGTGCCAGTTAGCTAAACTGTAGTTGACAAAAATTTACATAAATTTTGAACAAAATGATATAAATTTTGAAACCCTATCTGTGGCTATGCCGTTACTATACAGTATTTCAGCTAATCTAATTAAAGAAAGAACCACACTCTTAAATTATTAATAAATAATTTAATAAATAAATGAGTAAATAAATAATTAAATTACTATATTATTAAACAACCCTATGTAACTAACCATATTTAATAGCCATAATAAATAACATAATATTTAGTTAACTTTTACATACTAATTTGAAGAAAGCAACTTGATGAAATCGGACTCAACTACCATTTATTTTTAGGTGATTATGGACAAATGCATTAGCTCGGAAGAAAATCATCAATTGACGGTGACAACTACTCACTTTACATGTGCAACCACTGAATCAATAATTTTGTACACGTTGTTTCTCAACAGCAAATCTATGACTTCAGTTACATGTTGGGTGTAACGGACGACGATCCACTACAGCAACCACAAGCCCTACGCAAGCTTCTTCAGGTCAACACAAATCATTCTGTGAGAAATTCTAAATGTTTACCATTTGATTGTATAGACCATGGTAAACCTGAAGCGGTCATCATGCCTGGCCCACCCTTTATGCGTCGAATTTCTCAATACAATGTGGTCAGAAAATTAACTTTACAACACACAACTTCAAAGTATGTCTAAGTATGCTTATCCAAGGAGAAAGTTCTTGGCAGTTGTTGTTATTGCCAACATTGCTATATATGCCATCTTCCTGCTCTTACTAATGACCATGGCAATACACTTTTCTGCGTACTCTCCAGACCCTCTTGAACAGGAAGACAGCGTCAAGCGACTAATTGTTTGTACTAATAAAATTGAAATTCATTTCAGTAGAAATCTGTGTTTGTTTGTCTCAGATGGTTGTCCAACAGGCAGTTGAGCATAACAGGACAACACTCAGCGACAGTGAAAAGGTATTTGGCTATTGTTGCTGTTTACGAGTGTTGCTGCTGTATACACACACAGACTCATATATATATATATATATATATATATATATATATATATATATATATATATATATTATACCTAATATATCTCACACGCATACACCACATGGTCCTACACATAATACTTACCACCACTTGACACCACTTCATGCGTATACCATCATGTATATATAGTATCACAGAAGATGTGCACTGTGTAGAATACGTCGGGACTATTGACCCATAGTTCTTTTAATATCAACCAAAAATAGATAACGTTTATCAACTATTTTGTGCTTTAAACCGTTGGTTTCCTGTTATGTCATAACACTGTTGAACAATGATCTCTAATCATGCTGTTACCATCATCCCATGTCTTCTAATCCAAATTGCCTCCTTGATTCATCTAGTATAGTATTTGTTTTCTGTTATTACTGTTTTACTTTCTTCCCAATCCATCACATGGCCAGTTTCCCAGGCCACTGCAATGGCGTTGTTATGGTTATTGCCACGTCAAATTGCTAGTTTGTGTTCATTTAGTTAATTTCAGATTTCTTCTTGTTTCTCCAATATGAGATTTGTCACAATTTTCTTGCAACTTATTGTGTACAACGTTCACTCTATGAGATTGTGTAAGGGGATCTATTGGATGACATAGTAATGACCGAATAGTTGTTGGTGTACTCACTAATTTGCACAGACGTCTGACTTGTTGCATAATATCTGGAGTAAAAACGTATCTTCAATATTGGCATTTGTTGTTCGCAACTTGCTGCTTGATTCCGTGATTTCATTAGTTGTTTTTGTATGAATGAGCCTGGATATCCATTGCATTTTAAGATGGCTTTTATTCTGTTTATTTCCAAAGTTTTTTTCATTCGTGCTGGATATGCGTACTGCTCAATGTTCTGGTAAAGAATTCTGAAGAATTTGCCAACCAAATGAAGAATGTCCATATCAGTGAGAATGAAATAATGATCAGCTATGACGTGACATCTTTTCTTTACATGAATTCCAATCAAAGGAAATTTAGATGCTGGATTACAAGAAAACCTTGTCTTGACCATCTTAATTCTACCGTACTTCCAACTTCACCATGTCAGATGTCATCAAGGTCCGTGACGGTTGGTCAGTGGGTGATAGGGCCATTCAATTTCTGTCATTCTAATATTTACGTTTCTAATTTTCTCATTTCTAATTTTAATTTTTTGCTATGCCAATGGAATGTCCACTGTCTCCAATCGTACCAAAGTTACATATGGAAAAACCGGAATAAACTGTATTCCAACACCAGCCACCATCATCAACAAGACCAAACTTATGGAGACGCTATGTCGACGGTATAATTGCAATTGTGCACAATAATAACAAAGATACTATTCTCGAGTGTTTGAATTCTTACCATTCATCAATTCAATTTACAACAGAGCTAGAGTCAGACCATCTGCTTCCTTTTCTGGACTGTTTAGTTAAAATGTAGCATCACTGGAACACTAGAAACATCAGTTTATTGAAAACAGACCACAACCAACAGACACTTACACTATCGTTCTGCTCATCCGACATCAGTAAAAGCTGGAATTATTAAATGTCTCCAACACCGAGCAGAACACATATGCAGCACGGATAAAGAAAACTTTGGAAATAAACAGAATACAAGCCGTCTTTAAATGCAATGGATATCCAGACTCATTCATACAAAAATGAAAGGAAGTACTACAATGCTAAACCCTAGGTGACGACAAACTAACCCCTTTCCAGTTCCGGGCACTTTGGTTGTACAATAGAATTAGCAATGTGGTTCCAAACGCACTGCAAAGCAGGAAACTTACCTATGCGTGTGTTCCTAGAACACCCAATGATTGATTTTAGCCTCAACAACGTGGCACACTCCAATCGCAACAATGCCTAGGGTTAACAACATCAAACAGTTGCTGCACACGTGTACCGGCAAGCACCTACTTGCAAGCATGCAAAAACTAGCACCAAGTGCATGTCACTAGACACAAGCATCCCAACACATGATTATACAGATGGCTGAGTCACACTACTCGTAGACCCAACACTTGTTTATACAGGTGGCTGAGAAAGGACAGGCAGTCTTATCATCAAACGGTAAATCTCTTTGGTGCGACGCTTTGTCGCAGGTTCACTTACTCTCTGTTCGCTACGATCTTGAAGGTACACTCGAAAGTCATCATCAGTAATCAAAATTGAAACATCCTGTGTGACTCCGCCTAGACTAGCGGACAAGCTCCAACAACCATATGTCAAGATTACACTAGCGCTACACTGTACCAGTGAACGCACTTTATACATTCCAAATTGTTTCATGGTCGTTTCCCTCGAGTCGGTATTTCCGTCAAGTCGGTCGTTCACTACTTCAGGTAAGACGACTACTGCAACTCTCGCTACGCCTAGGGTTAACAACTAATGAAATTATGGAATAAAAGAGCAAGTTGTGAACAACAAATGCCAATATTTGAAGATACCTTTCACACCAGGTATTACACAACAAGTCAAACGTCTGTGCAATAAACTTAACATCAAATTAGTGAGTACACCGACAACAACTATTCAGTCATTGCTATGTCACCCAAAAGATTCACTTACACCATTTGAAAGAGTGAACGTTGTATACGAATAGGTTGTAAGAATTGACAAATTTTATATTGAAGAAACAAGCAGAAATCTGAAATTAAGACTACATGAACACAAAATTAGCAATTCGACATGGTGACACCCATAACAACGCCATTGCAGCCTACTGCTGGAAACTGACCACATGATGGATTGGTAAGAAAGTAAAACATTAACAACAGAAAACAAATAGTATACTAGACAAATCAAGGAGGCAATTTGGATTAGAAGACATGGGACCTTAAATAAGAATGACGGTAACACCATGATTAGAGAAACGTGGTCAACAATATTATGACTTAACAGAAAACTGACAATTTAAAGGGCAAAATAGTTGATAAACGTTATCTATTTTTTTCAATTGATAAAGACCTACGGGTCAAAACGTCCCGATTTGTCAAATACTCTATGCGGTGCACATCGCTCGTGATATGTCTACTATATATATATATATATATATATATATATATATATATAAAGTGTATATATATTACAAAAGCTGGTGGTACATGTATCTTTTTATCAGCTTGTTGTGGAAACTCTCGATCTCTGGACACCACACAGTCTCAAGATTCTACACTATAGCATCGAGAATTTTTGCATTGAGTCACATGATGTTTTCAAAGTCTTTGATTAAACAACTTATTACAACAATCATCGGTCAAATTATGGACACATAACGCTACAACGTTTGAATTTAGAGATAGTGAATGTTGGTAGCTGGGACATGCAACTTAAGTTGTTTGGGATATTTGGGTGGGAATGTTCATGTATGTAACAAAGAGACATTTTTCTATATATACATCGCTTTGTTGCTACCATTGCTTCATTTCTGAATACTATACGTTTGAAAAGACCCAGTTTTGGCCTCCTGTTAATTGTGAAAAGTGTGAAATCTGTGAGCCTTCTGGAAATCAATCCTTTTCTGGGAGGTGCTGAATTTCTAGGCCGTCCTATTTATGAATCAAACAAAATTCACTGCTTCTCTTTCTAAACACATTAATAAGGATCTAGATTGTCAAAATCGACTATCTGACCTTGAAGATCCTCGAGTTGAATTACAACTGTTATGATCGTTCGTTTCATTTTGCAAGATAAATCACTTACTTAGAATGACTCCACTGGATGTAACCATCCCTACTTTTCGTCAGTTTGACACAGAAGTGCGGCATTGCTTGGAGGCTATCGTAAGAACTTCAGTTCCTGAGCGAGTGTGGAAACAAGCTACACTCCCTATTCGTCTGGGAGGGCTAGGCCTACAGCAAGCTAGCAGGACTGTGGCTGCTGCATTTATTGGAAGTTAAAATGCAGTCAGATCATTGTTAGCACAAATATTGAAGTATACACATCCTCACTAGATAACAACAGTCTTGCCAGAAGGCTTATCTTTTCCTGGTGAGGTTGCTCAAAACAATTATTGTTTTCTGTTACCAGATCATAACAGTAGCTTAGACAGCTTGTTCACTCAACATCTATTGCAAGTTCATCTTGATTCTGCACTATGGTCATCACTCAAAGATAGTTGCTGCCTTCTCAACTGTGCACATCTTAATACTATTTCTGCTCAACAATCTGGAGCGTGGCTACGGGCACTACCAAATCCTTCACTCGGCCTTGCTATGCCTCCGAGAGACTTTGTTGCAGCATTACGTTTGTGGTTAGGACTTCTTCTTTTCCAGGCTCTCCACCAAGCATTGCACAGGTGGCCACGTCTTGGATAATTACGGTGACCACCTGCTAGGGTGTGGCAACTCAAAACTGCGAATAAAATGCCATAACTCTTATGTGAGACTTTGTTTCATGTTTTATCAGCTGACAATCCTAATTACTGACGGGAACAGCGTTGTAGCATCAGTATGTCAAGAGCGAATGATGTGTTTCATCCAGATTTTGTACAAGATCTACCAAAGTATTTCGACACGACGATATGAAATTCACTACAACCTAGGTATATTGTTATATATATATAAGTGGAAATCAAGAGTTTACAGAATTCCATCCTGAAATTCAGCATGTGGTATCTTTGGAGGGTGGTGTAGAATTTTTGGGCTCACCAGTCTTCGAGTTTTGCAAAATGCTTTGTTGACAGCTGTTTTTCCAACAGGATCCAAAAGATACAGGAATGCCAAGAACATCTTTGTGATCTAGAGAATCCCCAAAATGGAGTTACATCTGCTACGATCATGTTTGTCTTTATGTAAAATTAACCATCTCCTAAGAACAGTGTCACCAAACAAGACTATTCAATATCTTTAGAGTTTGATGCTTCTTTACACAGGTGTCTAGAGTCTATTGCTAATTCATCCATTACAGACAGTTGTTGGAGTCAAGTGACACTTTCGATCCGTTTAGGTGGACTTGGATTGCGAGAAGCTTGTAGATCCTCTTCTGCGACATTTTTGGGAAGTTGTAATGCAACTCGGGCTCTCTCACAACGTCTGATGAATACAGATCTGAACATTTCTTTCAATAGTTCACAGAGCACATTTCCAGATATTCCTGGAAAGGTATTTGCACAAGAACTATTACAATAATTATTACCTGACCATGAGTTCAAACCAGAAATAGACACCCAACATCATCTACAAGTATTATTGGATAGCAAGCTTTGGTCAGACCTAAAGTAAGAAGCCAGCATTCGTGATCATGCCAGAATGAATGATATTTCAGCTCAACATGCTGGGGCGTGGTTGCGGGCATTGCCTAATCCTAATCTAGGCCTTGCCATACCCAGCAGGGGGTTTATTATAGCATTACGAGTCTGGCTTTGTGTTGGCATCTTTCCTTCTTCGCCTATTTCTGATCTTTGTCTTTGTGGATCCTTGTTAGACGAACTTGGTGATCATCTCATAGGGTGCGATCAGAAGACCAACTTAGTTATCAAATGACACGAAGCCCTTTGTGACACACTATTTCACACTCTTCTTGTTGATGACTCCCAATGTCAACGTAAGCAGCGTTGCAACACTACATCTAACAGTAGACCTGGTGACATCTTTCACTCGGATTTCCAGCGTGGCTTGCCAACTTACTTTGATCTTTCAGTGAGAAATTCTCTCCAGCCTTCATATATAATACAGTCAGCAAGCAAATCGTGCTGGACCAGCAGCAGAAGCTGGAGTTTTGGAGAAGGACCGCTGTCATGAAGACATGGTGAAGGTTACTGGAAGTTTATTTGAACCATTCGTTGTCGAGACTCTTGGTTTATGGCATCTTCACAGCATGAGCATGTTGAAGATAATAGCAAGGAAGACGGCATTTCATCGTTGTCAGACTGTTAGTAGAACGCTAATGTTTCTTTATGAACAACTTTCTGTCAAGCTTTGGCTTTTTAATGCTAGACCAATTTTGGAACGTTTAGCACTAAATAGTAGAGACACAGTTGTTGGAAATAGTTAAATGTTTATGCGTAGGCATGCATTGGGCATGCCATCGAAAATATAATATATTGTATTATATATATATATATATATATATATATATATATATATATATATATATATACATACATATATATATATAAATATATAATTAATTTTCAAATAACTAAGGAGTTACCATCAGTGACTTCTTACAGACAGCCTTGACAAAACAACTTGGCATTAAATTTCCACAACCTAACAGGTACAGTGTAGCTATTCATGAAGATTAGTAACAGATCTACTAACAGATGAACCAATCAATACATTAGTTTTCCTTGCTATAGTTTTGATTATCTCCAAACTGCTAGGTGTGCAACAAACAAGAAAATCTACCACCAACAAATGAAAAATGCCCCATTGGCAGAAACAAGGTCTCCATGACGACTGTCTTGTCTCTTTCTCATTACTTCAGTGAGCAGCTCTCCGGAACTCCACATACACATCTCTATTAGTCAGATCAGACTTGCAGTATGTTCCATGGTGTAGTGGTTAGCATACTTAGTGGCTGATGTTAATTCACGCTGACAAGTTAGCATTACATCACCTATTTTACGTGTCCCAAAACGACTACCGATTGGCTCAACAACTCCCCGACCATGACATACACTAACAAACATAGATAGATAACAACATACCGACGGACTAACCAGAAGTCAATTCAGCCCGTTTAGAGTGAGCTTCTCCCGAAGCAGTCCACCACTTATTGTGGTGTCCTTCTTTTACTCTCGTAGCTTAATTAGTATATACACCCAATATATGTAATATAAATTTGGCCTGCGAATCCTTGTGCCTATGGTCACCACAGAGTCATCATGTCATTAGGGCTAGTGCAAAAAGGTTGTCTTTTACAGTGAATATCACAGTCAGTAAAGCTGTTAGAAGTCTTCTTGAACAAAATGTCTGTTAAATTATGGTCCTACAATGCCAAGACATTGTTGTCTAGATTAGCTCTTGACAATAATGACCATGTACATTTCGTGTTTAAAGGGGAGATCCGACAAAAATGAACTTAACTTGTATGAGTAGATCTTGCAAGGACAAATCAATCTGTCTAAGTTACTCTATTATGTTTGCTTTCATAAGCGAGAACGAGTGATGTTTCTGTGATGTGCAACGCCCACGCGCCTGCTATCTTTGGAGAGAAACAACTGACAAAAAGAAAGCAGATCTTCATAATATCTTCACATTTACATTCAGTCTTCTCGATCTATCGGTGGCAGTTGCTCGTAAACACATTGATTTGTTGCAGTGGGAGGAGCTTAATCCACCAGGAAGCAGAGAGCGGGTGCAAGGGCATTGCATATCACAGAAACATCGCTCGTTCTTGCTCACAAAAGCAAAGATAACAAAGTAACTTATACCAATCGATTTGTCTTTGTAACATCTACTCATACACGTTAAGTTAATTTTTTTTGGACTTCCCTTTTAAGTTTAGGGTGTACTCGCAGTGGTGGGTACATGTGTATAAGAATCTCTAAATACATATGGTCACGCGCTGTGTGACCAGTCACGAGCAAGTATTGAGGTGGTGCATATGACATATTCACGGCAAGTTTGCAATAAGTTACCTTCAGTTATTATTGTACTCTTACCTATACTTATACACGTCACGTGATCATGGCATAAATGATTTATTGTAAGATTAGTGTGCTATATTGCTGTTACCGGCACTCGAGCTTATAACAGCTGTATATAGTTTGCTAATCATATGTATGTATGTATGTATGTATGTATGTATGTCTGTATGATGCCTGGATCTCATCAAAGCTTGTGTTGTACAAGGCTCGACACTGCGCTTGCAGGTGGATGATGACACTTGCAGTAAGACTGTACTGTCATTCAAAGACAGAATCCTGTCATTCTGTCTTAACGCCATTCAGGATACTCTACCTCATAAAGCAAAATTGCAACGTTGGCAGAAATCTGATTCTCCTGACTGTCCACTTTGTGGCAATTATCAAACCCTTCAACATGTGCTCAACAACTGTGGGACGGCTTTAAAGAGTGGGAAATACACCTGGCGTCACAATTCTGTGCTTAAATGCATCTACCTGTTCTTAGATGAACATCTACCAAGATCCTGGGCAATCTCTGTTGACCTTCCAGGCTTACCATGTGTACTCCCATTTGTTATTTCCAACTCATCTCTTCGCCCTGACATCATCCTATGGTGCCAAAAAACTAAAGAAATTAGTCTTCTGGAATTGACAGTGTGCTTTGAAGAGAACTTTACCACCTCATCCGAATATAAGAAAAAATAAATATAGCAACTTGGTATCTGCCTGTAAACGAGCTGGGTGGAGTGCTCAACTTCACACTTTACAAGTTGGGTCAAGAGACCTGGTAGATTGCAGTAGCTTTGAACCCATATTGCGGTTCCTCAGATTCAGCAAGCCGTCATCAAGCTTCCTATTCAGAAAGATGTGCAGAATTGCCATTAGCACATCATTTGCCATCTGGTGTAGAAGAAATGCAGACTGTTGGATGGACTCTGACCTGTTTGTGTAAAACTAGTACTGTAATAGCTTTAATTCTGTTTCTTTTATTTTAGTTTTGACTCTTGCTGTCTGTTTAGTTTAGTGTTTAGCGACTTTTTAATCCTGCGCTGTACTAGCCGTACATAGGCAGAGGTCACAGACACGCCCCTCGGGATGAATAAACTATGTATGTATGTATATATGTGTGTATATGTATATATGTCTATATATATATATATATAGATAGATAGATAGATAGATAGATATATACATATCCCAGATGTATGGCTGCATTGCCACGAGAATTGTTGTAGCCGTCAATTGCTGAAGGAACAAGAGAAGAAGAGGTCGTCATCTTTTCAGACTGTGCCATTGTGGCTTTTGCCACTCTGGCTGTCTGCGTCAGTCCTTATTCTGGTGATGGGACCCCATTTGAAGAATGGACGCTTTTTCATTGGCTTTATTGTTGGGTGGGCAACTGTCAGTTCGTCATGCTCATATTGTCCGTATTTTGTTTGGCTGTTGGAGTATACAGGTCAAAGGGAACATGGAGTTTGCTGCATCATCACCCTACTTCCAGCGCTCTGCATGTTCTGGTTTACATTTGTATTGTTTCAACAACTTTGGCTGTTTGTGACGAATCTACTTATTTCTTGCTGCCTCATTTGTCTTTAAGCGGGATAGTTGGTCGAGTTCCTGAAGCTTCCCGCATCTTCAACACTTACCCAGTGCTCTTCAGAATTCTTTGATCATCTGGTTTGCTTTCTTTGATCTCTCTTTCTTGGATTCTTTTCTTTTTACCTCTGATCATTGCAGTCGTATGGAATATTGGATGTTGCCGCACTTTCACCCCTTCTTCAGCGCTCTTCAATTTTTCATCTTCTGCATTGTTCACGTTCAACCTTTCTTCTGTTCTTTTGATGTGGAGACTTCTTTCTGTCCTTGTGGCAAGTGGTGCAGTTGGGCAAGATCCTGAAGTTTGTCACATAATTGCCCTTCTTCCCGCGCTCTTCAGGCCTTCTTCCTCTTCTTCATTCACTTGCTGTTTGTTCTCTGGTATATACTTCTTCATCCTCATGCCGTTTATAGCAGATGACCTCAGACTGGATTCTGCAGCATGCCGCACTTCAACCCTATTTCAGCGCTCTTCAGGCCTCTTTGTTTATCTGCTGTACTATTCTATAACTCTTATCTGCTATATAGTGCTCTTTTAGTTCTTCTTTTTGTCTTGTATGCAAACAGTACACTAGCTTGCATTAATATATATATATATATATATATATATATATATATATATATATATATATATATATATATATATATATATATATGTATGTATGTATTTATATGTATATATGGGCCGATATGTGTTATCTGTGTTATCTGTATTATATACAAATATATGATTTTCTCTCTCTATAATATACTATATAATATACTGTATAATATACTATATAATATACTATACTTGTATATATATATATATATATATATATATATATATTTCTTTTTCCAAACTCAAACAATTCGCCAAACATCCCCAAATCAACAAGTCTTACATGACTCTAGGTATATCCCAACTTTCAACGTCCTGTACTTCAAGCTGAAGTCTCTTATGAATCATTCTCGAGTTATGTTTCCATAATTGAATAGAAAGTTGCTGCATCATATTTTGGAAAGCCTGGTAGAATTTAAGGCCAATGACTGCTGAGGTTTTGGAAGCAGACTTTTGATGCTGAATAATGACCAGAGCCCCAAGGTCTCAACCACCACGGGGTAAAAGAGACCACAAGCTGTATGAACTATGTCTTCATGGCGAATATACTTTGTTCTTCACCTGCCTCTGCTGCGGCTCCAGCCCTTACAGCTGATTTTGTCACACATAACGGCTGCAAAGAGTTTCTAACTGTTACATCAAAATAGGCAGGTCAACCCTCCAAGAAATCAGGATGAAAAGCATCACCAGGACGGCTTTCAGTAGAACCATTACATCTCATCTCCCTCATAACAGCTCTGTTCTCAACCAATAAGCCCTGGAAAATAACTTCTGCCAATGCATTGTGTCTACGTGTGCGCTCTGGACCAAAACCACAACCAAGAAGGTGATCTCCAAAAGTGTCAATGTGCTGACCACAACTGCACAAGACAGATGCCGGAGGAGAAGGAAACATCTTGATTCCCAACCAGAGCTGTACTGCAATAACAAACTCATGAAGAGACATGGAAAGACCAAGATTAGAGTCGGGTATTACACGCAACCAAGCTCCTGCATGAGACGTACTGATTGAATTTAAGCGTGTTCAGTCTCATAAGCTAGCAGTGTTTAACAAATACTTGACTACATCAGAGTCAAATTCTGATTGGATTTGTCGTTGAGTAGCAATGCTGAAATCTAAAGTCGAAGAATTTGTGTGCTTTTCAGATAGTGACAAATCTGAAGATGGCTTTCGGAGTCTCCTGATAGTAAAGATCGTGAGAAATGTAAATTTGCAATATCCAGTGGATTGCAAGCCTTTTCGAGGAAGTCCTGTAACATCTTACGAGCAGAATTGCAACTCCCTACGTAAGCAGCTGGTGAAAACTGGACTGCTTCTCTCAGACCAAGTCCACCAAGTCTAATAGATAATGCCGCTTGCAGCCATGCCATATCTGCAACAAAAGAACGACAAATAATTTCTAAAGGTCGACGTAACTCTTGATCAAAGCGATGTAATTGTTCCAACAACATGGCCAAAACAACATTTCGTAAAATATGATTGACTTTGCAAACAGTCTGACAGCTTCGAAGCAAATGCAATTCAACTTGTGGATCATCAAGATTACCAAGATTTGACTGGGACTCCAAGATTTTGTCAACACGTTTAGCTGTGGAGGACTTAAAATATTCAACAGATCCGTGGACTGGTGATCCTAGTAGCTTGATACCTTCTGATAAGCGTCTGACTTTTGAAGGACTTCAGAAAAAGTTTGGTCTCCAGAAGGCCAATATAGTTCACATTTGTTTAAGTTGATGTGCAAGCCAAAAATGGGACCCTTTGCCAGTAAACTTTGTATTAGAGACAATGTTGATTCTCTATTACCAATGAAAGAGCCATCATCTAAGTACCAATGTTGAAAGTGTAATATATATCTTCTAGTGTGAATTCTGTTTTGGAAATGCCATATTAAGAGCAGCAGTTGTGATTGCAACAAATCTCTGTTATCTTCTAGTATGAATTCTGTTTTGGAAATGCCATACTAAGAGCAGCAGTTGTGTTCGCAACAACTCTCTGCTTAGCCAAGGAGTGTTTTATCATGTGGTTTAAAGTGAGTACAAATTGAGCATATTACTGTTGTTTGAAATAAGTTTTTTCTTTGAAAATAGGGAATGCAATACTTCTACAGTCCATCAAATGTCTGTGAGATTGTTGTGTATGGACTAACGTTCGTGTTCTTGGATCCGTATGGAGTACTTCTTCACGACTTGAACATTCCTCAAGACTCGTGTCCGAAAATTGTGTGGGAAATAGCAGCTGTTACGGTCTTCCTTGCTTGGACGCTACTTCTTGTGAACTTTCAGAGGTATCAAATGTACATGGCCAACGCTATGGAAAATAATCCCATTGATAAATTATACTGTTGCTGTTGCTGTTGTTGTTGTAGAATGCCTCATGTAGGAATATACATTGTAATGATTATATCGATGGTTAAGACTATGATTCAGGTAAGTGTATATGGGTGGTAATCGCTTTTCTCGATGGTGCACACAAGCATAGAATGTTGACAAACAAGGGCCACCTGTAAATGCTATGGATATCAACAGTGCACACCATTTGGCCTGTTTAAAGTTGATTCTATATTTTCGGCAACACGCTCAAGAATATAGAGCATTATGTATTGCCCATTGCTTGAAAAGCAGAATCAGCCCCTTTCCACCGATATTCACGTAGTTGTCGTCAACTTTACAGTCGTCAAAAAGGCAAAGATATATTTCAACTGAAGGCAGAATCAACCCGAAGTCCTTACTGATATGGTGGCTCCAGTGTGGGATGGGAACACTGCAAAACCAGATCTAAGCTGCATTAGCAAAATCGCCTGCTTGGCTTTGTGAGAACTGTTCATTCAGCTGAAAGAGATTTTCTTTGTTGACCGTTGCTTGTCTTTGTTTACAGCTGCTTACATATTAAAGTCATCAAAGTGCCACCCATAAATGAAACAGTGAAATCATATTACCGTATTTCTGCACATTTAGCTGCATGCTGGTATAAGAGGGGATTACCAGAAACTTGCTTGTTGGACTCTGGTGACGATAAGGGCATGCCGGTATATCACGAGGGAGTGCCGGTAATGGCGAGGGAGCAACTACACATGCATGGTAAATTTTACTGCAGACGCACGTTGTAGTTCGATTCGTTGACCTACAGAATGCAGCTTCCCCGAAGCCCAGCCAGAAAAGAGAAAAGTCGAACAGCCAGAAAGTCTCGAGAATGGATCTTTGCAGTGTGGCAGAAGATCGATACACAATTGAAAAAGCTAGCAGTACTATGCAAGTACGACGAGCTCGATGGAAGAAAATGAAGATGCCATGCAGGGAATGTGGAGTGTGTCATCAGTGCGTACCAGATTAGATTTGAACAAGCAGAAGAGCACACAGGGCTGACAGAAAGAGAAGAGAGGAAGACGATGAAGAAGAGGAGGATGAAGACAGAGAAAATCAAACATTTTAGGGTTGATTATATACTACATCCAGATGAAAAAGTATACATCTTAGTGTTTATTTATGTCAATATCTAAGAATGGATGCAGCATAGATCTATGGGTCCAGTCTCTAGGGAGGTTGGTCAAATCACCTCTCTTTCTCCGGCATGCCAGTATACCCCGGGATATACTGGCACCCCGGGTAAACCCCAGCTTAACCAGCATGCAGCTAGATGTGCGGAAATACGGTATTAGTGTAGTATCTATTCTTTGACTGTTTCTAATTAACTTGACTCCATCGAGAATGTCTGGTCTGGTAGCTCCTTCTACATACCAATTGGCAGGAAAGTTACTTTGGCAGATTGGCAGATTTTTAGTGAGCATCAATATAAAATTCACCATTAATTTGGCAAGTGGGATATGTTGATGTCATCAGTTTTGTGGATCAGGCATCACGACAATGTGGCGGTACATCTTGTGGATGAGGCCACAAGATGGTAAAACCCCTAGCTGCTTGTCATCTGCTGTGCCTACCCTGTCTAGCAGGGAGTGCGGACATGAGAAAGAGGCTGTGAAGCTATGATGAAGGTGGAATAATGCAAGTTAAATTCCGTAATTACAAACTCCTCCATGATGCAACCACTTAATTAGTGGGTGGAGAATATTGTACATATCAATTACCCAACAACAATGTCCAACCGCCATAATAAAATCCGTCAATATGCTTTAACAGACAATTTTTTAGCTAAAACTGCCAAAATATATTCCACCAATGTTTCATCTTATACAGTATATCTATTAATGAATTAGGCATAGTCGTCCTCCAAGCTGTTTTGTGGTTCAAAATCACATCAAGTCTAATTCAAGGCTAGAATAAATCAAATCCAAGCCTGTTCTAAATGGGCTTACCTCGGCTGACCTGCATTGCTGGCATCAAAACCCCGGTCTAGTTATGAATGTGTGGCTAACATGTATTGCATACCTAAGAAATTTCTCCAGAGTACTACATGTAGTGCAGAGCTGACGCATTTTTCAGAAAACATACGGATTGCCTGCGTATACCACGTTCACACCTATTAATCTTGTGATCAACAAAAAACAGCATAGAACAAAGTCGTGACTGACAACTAATTGCATAATAAACAGAGAAATAAAAATATTAAATAGGTTTTGCACTTTATGCTGTTAAATAAAAATTAAACCAAAATGCTAGATTCTAGATGCTTTGTGCAGGTCGTTGTTGTGGTGACACTCTTTGTTCTGGCATTTGGATTAGCGTTTTACTTACTGATGAGCAACAAGGTACATAATGCCAATACAGTATTGCGTTTCCTAGAGTGCTATAATGCTTGACATGTTAGACAAACTTTTCTTCCTCTGGATTGTCTCTAATGAGAGTTGTAACAATGGCTGTAGGAGACTTAGCCCATGATGACACCTTGCTGATTTCTCCCAGCAGTGAAAGCGCAAAGCTAGACTACTACTATGACCGCTTGAGAGATGAGTACGGGCAATTTGATTTCACAAACTTCTTGCCTACCACAACGGACGTCAACGTCTCCGCCATCAATGGAACAACCGCTGCCTCTGACAATGACAATTTGGAATCCTGTTTGGTTTTCCCATTTCTGTCTTACGCCTTTTTCATATGTTTTGCAATGCTTATGCCAATTGTTGTTCTCAATGTACTGGTAAGCGTTCCGTCTTTCATTGAATCTCTACGTTGTGCAGTTTTTTGGTTTAGATTGGGTTAGCAGTTGGAGATATCGAGGCTGTAAGAGCAGATGCGGCTCTCAGACAGATCAGAATGCAGGTCAGTAAAATGTGCTCAAGTTAGGGACTGTCTGCATGCCAAAGTTCTTGCTTTTTACATTCTATCAACTGTATTGTGAACGTGCTGTGCATAGCACAAAGTATTAGCGTGGCAACCATGTTGGGTATAGGCTTACTAAATGCTAAAACACCGAAGCGTTCCATGTGTTTCCATTTCTATGGACAAATTTGATTCTGTATACAGTTTCAGTGGAAGACACAGTTACTTAGCTATCAAGCAGATGATGTGACCAGGGCCTCTTGGATTGACTATGCCTTAGTTAAAGACAGTCTTATAAAAGATATGCAAGTTTTCAATCTGCAATGGTCCTTGGTTATCAGATCATGTACCAATACTTATGTCTTTCACTGTGATTTCCACAATGACTACAATTCTCACAATGAGAGACGTTCCGTTAATGACTAAGGTAATAAAAATCCCACTCATGTACGTGGCAATTGACAGATTACGCTACCAGATTGAGTCATGAGAATTAAGTCTACTTTATCAGCAAGCTGAAGCAGCGGTCTGCGATGATGTTCACAGATGTCATCATGTTGACTGCAAAGAAGTTTACTATTACAAGATCATGGATGCAATAAATTAGCAGCTAAGATTTAATTATCACTAACAAAAAAGGTGAAGTTCAACTCTGAAACAGTCCAAGATTAGAACTTGACAATCATATCTAAAATGGTGAAGCAAAAGGAAACCTAGAAGTGGTGTATTACCACGCCATGTGTGAGTCAAGACATGAGTTTAAGTGGGAACTAAAGCGATAAAAAGAGCTGAGGAAGTTGTCTGAGTGAGAAGACTCACTGGCAAATTGAAAGATAGTAACCAGGACTACTTCTGGAGATAATTAGTCTATGATCCAACTCCAGAATAATTATTGTGACATATCGTTTGCACCCCCTCGTCCGACTTTTATCTTTCAGTGGATTTGTACTAACTAAAAGGTGCGTATTGCAAATCTGAATGTTGCCCTTTGATTAAAGCCCTAAATAGGAGAAACAAGCAATCAGCTCATTGCCATAGCAACCATGCAACATACGCACTTCCTGTGTAACCTAAACACTTCTTTTATCGAAAACCTTACATTACAACATCTCTATTATTCTACTGTACTTGATTTGTTACATGTGTAATGGAAATAATCTGAAACACAACACTTTAACAGTCTAATGACGTGCTGTGATAAGCGGGTGGTTGATACAAGGCAACTGTTGTGATCAGTAGAGTAGTATTGTTCTAATTCACTTTATAGTTTTAATAATCTACTAAGAGGAGCTACATTTCAACAATTCTAACTTTAGAATGTCTAACACTAAAAAGAAAATTCCATCAAGATCGAGTCATCATCGCTGCTTTACACAACATTGGTATTGCATATTTCATAGTCTGCCTGTTTGTTACAACCTATAGCTCTTGGAAGCTCCTAGAGCATCAGTGCACTGGAAGTGTCCATTGCCTAACAGGAGCAGTGCCCAGAGCACAGTTACTACTGCAAGAAAATCAAATGAATATCATTAGTGCTCAGGAGCCGGCAACTGATCTGACAACTGCATAGCTGATGATGTCATCTTCAGAAACAAATTTTCATCCATGACCGACAGGCGTCAGAATTTCAGGACAACGCTTCCAGACTGCCACTTGGTTATTTGCGCGACGAATCTAGCTATATGGAGTCGCAGAGAATCACGACATGGAGGCAACTGATTGATACAACTGCTGTTTGCGCAGAACATTTGATATTGAACGCTTTTATTAATTAAATGTTGCGGAACCTAGGCTTTCGTTACAAACCACAAACATTTCCCATACGTATGCCCAAAAGGTTTTCATCAATTTCATGTTTCTCCTAACATAATGAACATTCAATTGCCACATAGCTAAAGCATGCATTTGGATCGTCCTTTACATCTATGCATTTTATGGTAACTTGCAAACGAACTGGTGGAATCACATCCAGTAAATGGATACAAACCGACGAGACCTTGGGAGACATTGCAAACAAATTGATAAAACAACTTGCTGTTTTGTTTCTGTTCGAAATATAATATTGTTGTACAAAAAAATTGTGAGGCAAGACAGCACACTATAATGGTGACATCTGTGTCGGGTCAAGGAATCAGGACACTAGTGGCATGCATGCACGATGTTTGCGCCATGCCTTGCATGAAGCGGCAATCAAGTGTCTGGTTCTTCTTGTGTAGGCTCCAATTCGCAAATGCTAACCGACGACTACGTAAACCTCCAGCACTGAGTTCCACGCACTTGTCACATAAAGCTGCATGGCATTTTGAAAAGCTTGATGCAAACTCAGGACTTATCACTAAGTGTATCCGTACTATTTTGGAGGTACTTCTAGTGACATCAGTTTTAACATAACCTAAAACGCTGAGTGCACTTCCATTACTATACATCTGATGCTGAGCAGTACTCTTCCAGTTTGTCTAGTTACATAAATGACTATATTTTTAGATGCTGAGTGCATGCGTTTTCAATCAGTAAATCTAAATGTACATCCAGTCCGTAAACACTTCCATTACATCATTTTTAATAACCTATTTGTTCTGTGCTTGCATCTGACGTTCACTAAACGTTTTCATTATGTCAGTGCTGTGGACGTTAACGTACCGGATTAGTGATTTCCTATATCACACTGACGTCACTTCACGTTCCTAATCAAACTTACTTATTATATGTTTTGCTACACAAACAACTGTCTACCATGCAATGAAAATGGAAAAGAATCGCTACTGTGTAACATGGCCTCGGACTAAAGATCCTGACGTGTTGGAACTTACCGGATTCGAAATTTCCTACATCAGGCTGATGTCACTTCATGTTCCTAATCAAACTTACTAATTAGATATTACATTTTGTTACATGAACAACTGGCTATCACGCGATGAACACTGAAAAGAATCGCCACTACCATGCAACACGGCCTCGTAGTACGGATCCTAAGTGTGCAATTGAAAAGTCTTCAAAATCTCTAACATGGGACAAAAATTATAAAGGGCAACACCCGTATTTCTCTTCAATATGAGTCTACCATTATTTTAAAAGCAAAGAATTAAAGTTAGACAAGGGGTGCAACGATGGTCACATTTTAGAGGGCCTTTCAGATTTGGATCATAGACTAAATTAGGTACAGGATACAGAGACTAAGGTCAAGATGTTTGCAGCTTGAGAGCTGGTAATGCTAATACTAAGTGTGATATTTTGAATCTGTGGAAAGACCACTTTAGTTAGGTTGCTAATTGTCACAACAAAATTGACAGAAACAGGCTTCAGGCAATCTTTCTGTATGACGTAAACACATAGAGATCTGTACACAATCAAGAAGATGTGGAATTCTACCGTTTCTCTGGGTGTTGTTACAACAGTTACCTCAAAATTACATAACAAAGCTATTGCTCAGCATGGAATAGCTGCAGAACATGTCAAGCATATGGAGGTCCCGACCTATTGATACACATCAGCATCGTGTTTCAGGCTATGTTGAGACATGAATATGTTTCAGAACAGTAGAAGAGTCAATTATAACTTCCATATTGAAGAACAAAGACGATTGCAAGAGTGATCCAGACAACTATAGAGGGATAACAACCTCCTGTAATGTCCAAGTTATATGAAAGAGTACTGTTATCAAAATTTGGTTGTTTCTGGAATCAAGCCAGCTTCAATTTGGGTTTACTATAATGTGGGTACTGCGGTTTGCTTATACTTTGTACAGAAAACAGTTGATGATGAAACAACTGCATGTACGTATGTGCACTAGACCATTCTAAAGCTTTATCTGGGTGTTATAAATTATATAAAGATGACATTGGGGAGTCCACTAGCACTTCCTAGGTAGGGATGACATCAATATCGCTTTGGTGCTACCACGTTCGGATGACGTTGGGATAACATATTTACTGTAAAATTTGACACACCATTCACCATCCCTTTCTCTGTGTGTGACATGTAGTCTCACTTATGTGGATGCACGTGCCAACAAGCCAGTTTTTCGTGGGATCTTCGCTGTTATGCTCACAGGATCTTCGCTTCTCCAGTCATTCCGTACATGTTAGTATACGTACTTGAAACACTCGCAGATTTTAGTGGATCATTTTTGCCGTTGTCTGCGTGCACGTGCCTGAAGACTGACAGAATCTTTGCTTCCTTCACTGGATCTTCGTTTCGCTTATGGGATTTCCATGTCGCTTACAGGATCTTCGCTTTGCCGTTCTTTGCCTGTTACTTGAAACGCCTGTTGTTTTACTTGCGAGATCTGAGTGCCGATTAACTTGTCAACAGTTTTGTTGTTGGATTTCCCGTCTATGCGTGGGCCCACAAACAGGATCTCCACATCCTTCACAAGATCTTTGCAGAAAACATGAATGTGCATGTGATAGACTGTTCTTTCTAACTGGTACAAGAGAAAGCACGGATACGACTCCTACTTGTGTGGGACTGGAATGCACACGCCAATTACCACATCATAATCAAATTAGCTTGTGTAATACTATATAATGTAAGCATTGCCTGGTACTTTTAATGAATCTTTACTTCTTTAGATAGTATAAGAGTGTAGCAGTATTAATGTAGTACTGCTTCAAAGCAGTTCTCAAATATACTATGAGTTGTAACATTGTTTCTATTAGAAGCAAGACATGAACAAGAGTACAAAAATATTTATATAATAAATAAAAAACAAAGTAGGGATGGCTGCCTACTTTAGGCTAGTGCTTGAAGAAATAGGGGCGAAAACATTCCAGACAAGAACTCGTACATTACATCTGAAACCAATCTCCCACAATTAAATCCCTACTTTAGTCATGTTTGCTTTCAAGGTGGCTGCTTGGATAGGAAGTGAAGTAGGGATTTAATTGTGGCAGATTGGTTTCAGATGTAAAGTATGAGTACTTGTCTGGAAAGTTTCGACCGCTATAGGCTGGTTTACAGTAACTTAAGCGTCAGCACAGCGTATCGCCAACGTAACGTCAGTGTCCTACTGTAAACATGTTACCACCTTTCGCCGAAATGCTATGTTCTGACCAGCGTCAAGACGTTGGATTAGACACAAGTTCTATTCGAGCGTCAACGTAATGTAAACCAGCAATAATGCAGTTTGTAACTACCAATTGGCTGTCGCGCTTTCACTCACGTGGTCCAGTTGTATAATATGGACGACAAAGATCTCAACAAATAAAAGGAAGAAATCTTGGTAAGAAGGAATACATACAGTAACAGCAGCGACACTTGCTTCACATGCGCTAGAAACGGCCCTTGACGCCAGACCCTTCTGCAGCTGAGAAGACGTTGCTGGGTTGCGCTCAGACATGTTACTGTAAATTAATTAGTTTCAGCATCTGACTACGTTTACGCTATACGCTGGGATGACTCTTGGCTTGCATGAGTTACTGCAAACCAGCCCTATTTCTTTAATTAAGCACTACCAGCTTAAACTAGGCAGCCATTGATATCCCTACTTTGTTTTATATTTATTACATTAATATTTTTGTGTTCTTGTATAATTGGTACTCTAATCAAACTGCTACAGGATGGGCTGAGCTGTTATAAATGAGGTGAGACAAAGTAGTGTTCTCTCTCCAATGCTTCAACACTGTGATTGATGAATAAAATAACCTGGAGAACAGGATATGGAGCGAGACTAGCAGGTGTAAAGGTTGGCTGTATTGCTTATGCAAACAATATTAGTTGAATTCAGACAATGTTGGGGGCATGCAAAAGATCTGCTAAGAAGAATGTACCTAAACTTAACGCCAAGAAGAGTGTGGTGACACTGTTTAAACAAAGAAAACTGGTCAATGTTAAGCAATACTAGATTTGTGACTGAAGCTGCATGACGCCACACCGTTTAAAGATTATGACCAGACCTGCCAACCTAGCAGTGTCAAAATGCGTGAGTTTGCAGGAAAATGCGGGAGAATGATGGAGTTTAAATTTTTGGACATTCCTACAGTAGCATTAATATCAATAAATTTATATCGTAATAAGTGTTAAATAATATATATAAATAATATCTAATCATCAAAATTTAAGTATTTGCATGCCCGGTTGGAGTAGAAACCATTAACTAATTTAATTATAGTGCAACAAATGTATAACCGATTGATTAATGTGCCTAATTAGCGACAAAGCATTAACACCAATTACTAAACATAATAGTTAATTAATTAAACACAGAACTTGTACTGTACGTACTACTGCCTGTTATAAAAATCTAAGAACAAAGTACATGCACATTCTCGTGGCTAGTTGGGATGTTCTGGATTCTATTGTCTTGTGGCCTTCTTCAATTGCTTTTCCAGCAATACATATGGTAATCAAGTAGCCAGCCCCTCCCCTGTTCCACTTCTGACTGACTCCTCCTTCTATGTCGGTATTTTGACCAAGTATGTTATAAAAGAGCTGGATGAAGAGAGGGGTTGGCACATAGAAATTGATATTGGGAGATCAAGCATGTGCTTACATATGCATGTACTAAAACTGTAGGGTACAGTTACACAGAACAGGCACACCTATCATTTTGGTCACACCAACCAATGGTCAGAATGCGGGAGATTCGATGCCAAATGCAGGTAGGTGAGAGAAGGGTCTCAAATGCGGGAGTCTCCCGCTCAATGCGGGGGAGAGTTGGCAGCTCAGTTATGACATTTGGGATCATTGTGGAATGATGTGAGAAGTGATTCAATGTCAGTGGAGAGAAGAGCCAAGAAATTCTTTGCAGTGGTAAACGCTGATTATGTCCTAGAGAGGAAGCTGTGTGAATAAGAATTCTAAATGTTCAATTATTTCCGGTGTTGAGTTAATATTACCGTATTCACCCATAATAACGCCCATACTTAAATAATGCCCATGCCTGTATATACGCCCATGTGCAACAGGTCAGAACTTTCAGCCCCGAAACGGCCATGCTCAACTATACGCCCATGCCCAAGTATAAGCCCAGGATATGCATGCGCAGACAAAACAAAATAGGGTCCGCAGAACATTCGTCTCCATCTGTGTGCGTTTGATTATTTGGTGTCAGTGCTAAGTGAAAGTGCTTACTGCTAAACTGATGTCTTCGTTGCTATTAACGACCCTGATGCTCTTGACAAGCTTCAGGCCGACCACGTGTGCATAGTGTTTAGTTTCTGTGTGTATGCTGATGCTGTATGGATATCAGTCCTTTGATCTTGCAAATGGATAATTGCAACCATTGTGGTGGTATTTCTTTCTTCAAGTATCTAGATGATGACTGGCCAAACAACAGCATTTTGCGACCATGTATACACCTAGGACCAAAATAGTGCCCATGCCCTAGTGTACGCCCAGAAAAGTGTTTCTTTTCCATACGCCCAGGGCATTATTATGGGCAAATATGGTACTAAATAAAGCTGTGTTTACACCGTCGCTTCGAGCGTGTGAGCATGTGTGTGTGTGTGTGTGTGTGTGTGTGTGTGTGTGTGTGTGTGTGTGTGTGTGTGTGTGTGTGTGTGTGTGTGTGTGTGTGTGTGTGTGTGTGTGTGTGTGTGTGTGTGTTGTATTAAGTGTAAACTGATATAAAAATTTTCTTAATTTTTGTCTATTTATGGTCATTATCATTAATTAATTATTAGCTTGTTGCCAGAACGAATAATTCTTTGAAAACCCAGGGATGCGTCAATGTGGTTAACAATAATTAACTACCTATCATCAATGTCCCACACTACACTTCAAATTCAGTACATGCACATGCATGAAAGCTGCTTCTCTTGCACGTAGCGGGTTTTTATCCATGTTATTTCTCAATTCTGCATGTAGCTCTCTTGCTTGAATCACTTGAAGTGGACACGATTATCATGCTTTCGTTAGCCGTTGCTATCATCTTTTGTTCCGTTAAAATTAATTCGTCGTAGCTAGAGATCGATGTACGTGCACGGGAAATACTGTGAAGTGACATGTGTGTGTGTGTGTGTGTGTGTGTGTGTGTGTGTGTGTGTGTGTGTGTGTGTGTGTGTGTGTGTGTGTGTGTGTGGAGACCGGATCCAGAAGAAGCATGCAGCGCAACGTTTCCTACAAATGTTTCTTGCAAGACGACGTTGATCGTTCATCATCAGCCCTACTTACATCTGTAAATATATTCTTGCATGGAGCGGGCTTGTTATCCATGTTATTTCTCGATTCTGTAGCGCTCAATCTTGCATCATGCACTTGCAAGTAACTACTGAGGTGGACGGGATTATCATGCTTTTGTTGAGCCGTACGTTGCTAGCATCTTTCGTTCCGATGATAATTCGTTGTAGCTAGATAAAGATTGATCTCGTACGTCTCCTAGATATACTGTGAAGTGACATGTAGTGACAAGATCCAGAAGAAAGCAGCGTTAGCGTTTCCTACGAATCTTTCTTGTAAGACGCTGCCGATCGTTCATCATCAGCATTACTTACAGCTAAAACATATTGCTCTCTTGAAGATCGCGGATGACATGTTGGTTGTGCGCAACGGTACACATGCATGGTCTGTTGAAAAGAAATATGAATTCCTTTGTTTTGCAATTATTCTGTAATAAAAGTAACAGACACGTACAACTCTAGCCTGAACTTTACTCTGTGCTTCTCAGTTTAACGGTTTAATGTTTTTACTATGGATATGACATCTCGGCTTTTCTGTCATAATGTGCCGGATTGTTACGTCACCCACTGTTAGTGTCCTAAAGGACTGCTGATTGGCTCAATAAATTCCCGAGAGTGATTCACACCGATATGCTATTGTTACGTCACCTATTTTTCGCATCCCAAAAGAAAGGACTGATGATTGGCTCAACAAAGTCCCCCAGCATGACACACACTTACAAACATAGGTACATAGGTACATACCGACATACCGACAGACAGACCGGAAGTCAATTCAGCCCGTTTAGAGTGAGCTTCTCGCGAAGCAATCCACCACTTATTGTGGTGTCTTTCTTTAGGCTCGTAGCTTAATTATGGTGGCCACCTATGAGATCTTCCAAAAAGCCTTTACACCAAATGTTAGATACTGCTTGGAAGGCCATTTGTAAAGGTATTGGGATGGGTTTTGAGAATCTGTTCATGACAAGTGCAAAGGATAGTTCAAGGAAGCATCTGAAAGGTGCTCCAAGAGCAGGCTTTATTCTTGCACTGGACATTACACAGTATGAATAAAGTGGTGAGGCAGATAACCCTAGCCACACAGGTGAAAGAAATCTCTTTGAGTATGGACATCTGTCTGGAAAAGATCAGGCCTAGATGGCTTTTGCCATTTTAGCTATGGAGCGTTATCTAATAGATTGTCTACTTCGTAAGTTCTCTTTTCTTCCTTTTTCTGTATTACTTCCCATATGTACGTGGATGTACTGTGCCTCACTGGTTCAAAATAGATATAACAATAACAAAGTGGCGAGGTACAACAACGAAATTCTGAAATTCTATACATGTCCTTTCAGTAAGCTATGGTCATCTATGGCTAGTAGCAAAGATAAGGATATAAACGCATATAACATCACCTGCAAATTTGTTGAGTGGATATTATTTGTTATTTTACTTCAAACACGATGGTTATATGATATCCAATTTTGTTCTCAGTGCCTTAATCTACATTCAAAATTCTAATTTACAATTGTTTGTAGATAAAGTTGCTAGTGGAGGTAGAGACCGTTCTGCCAAGTTGGTTTCTCAGACATGTTCACGTCACCACTACCAGTCGTCAAGTGATGGAAATCAACAGAACCGTGAATCAATTGGTAATACAGTATAAAATCACTATTGCACGTAATTGTATTTGCTTCCTACACGTCCTAAGCCATATGCATTGCAACACACAAATTCTGTGTTAGAATTAACGCAAGTGTTAGAAGCTAGTGCTGGAAGCTAGTCTGGCACTGCAAAATGTCATATGCATGCATTTTCGTATGTGTGTGTGTGTGTGTGTGTGTGTGTGTGTGTGTGTGTGTGTGTGAGAGAGAGAGAGAGAGAGAGAGAGAGAGTGTGTGTGTGTGTGTGTGTGTGTGTGCATTATATGTGTCAGGTAACTAAAGATACCACTTTGTTAGCGTTGTCACTGTTCTGTACGATAGTTAAGCAGTGCAGTAAAAGCAGCAGAAGAGCCAACAGGAAAGATGATGTCTACAACAGCAGTTCAACTGGGCAAAATCAAGCAAAATACCAAAGAAGTCAAGACATGGTAAGGGTCACACGTCTCTTGCTCAGATGGTACTATTCATTATTGATATAAACATGCAGGCTGTCCAACATTGAGAAAAGTCTACAACAGCAATGGGGAATGCTCAGGACTCTTGCTGCTTGCGTCAAACGTCAGAATATGAATCAATCAACATCCAGTGTGGTTGACAAAGCTCCTGATGAGTCAGTAGTTCGAAAATCCCCTGTTACAGTTTCAGCTAAAGAAGAAAGTCTTAAAACAGCAAAAGTAGAAAGTCAATTAATAGACGATAAAAAAGCTGAAGAACCTGAGGCAAGATTAGTGCCAAAACATGACAATGATGAAGACATGGTTTGATTCTCTACGTGAGCACACATTGGGTTATCTCACATGCCGCATATATAACAAACTAATTTCTGCACAAAATTGCTTCATTTCTGCCTATTCCTTAAACTGGACATATTCTATGAACTGAGCAGTGTCATCTAGTGTTAGAGTACTATCTGCAGTAGAAAAAGAAAATATTATGAAAGAGCGAACCACAAACAGCATTAACATGACAGTCCAGAAACTTTGTGATTGATTGTCAGACTTCATGTTTCACAAATTCAGGCCAAGCTATTACCAGGGATTTTCCTAACACCTTCAAACATGCGTCCTCATCTATTGTGCATCTTTAGCCCCGCCCCAAAAGGCATGGCCAAAGTTAGTGATGTGTTAATCTTTCAGCTCATAAAAACACTAAATTCAACAAAACACTGTACTGTTGAGTTCCTGCTGTATTTACGTTTCAGTTTTTCATTTGCATACATGTACTCCATCTGTTTGTCTGTCATCACTGTAGTATGATTATAACCTATCTATCTCACACAGGTATACGGAAACCAGGTATTTGAAAGTGTGAAGTTGAAGGGCCAGCAGCACGCCTGGCTCTCTTTTATTAATTATTTAGTTAAGTTTATTAGGTTATCTAAACCATTCCTGCAAAGGAAATCAAAGACGCAGCTTGCATATCAAAGACATATTCTGATGTAATGGGTGGAGCAATGGTGATTATCCAATTATCTTGTAGGATCAGCTGACCAACAGCTAAAACCTTTTGACATATAGTAGAGCAGCTCTTACATAATCAGTGGTGTAATGAGCACACTTAGTGTAGCAGGCTTGCAGCAAGGGTTTGTCAGTTTAGTGGTCCTTCATATTAGACAAGAATGCACATAATAGGATGTGTCTGGCAGTCTGAAATCTACGTCCCAACTTCCTCAAATGCATTCCAGGAGGCATCAAATGTATTGTAGGAAAATCACTGTATTGTACTCAGCAATGTTGCACTTAATGGCCTTTCAATGCAGAGAAAATTTTGTATAAATAAGTACACATATCAAAATTATTGCCACATCTCGAGAAACCAGCATGTTGGATTATGTACATAGAATAATATCAATATCCTGTTTGAGTAACCTTAGGTGCCCGACTGGTAGTAATTTGTTCTGACCAAAGCATTTGAGATAAATAGACAATACTAGCACAACGTGAATTACATAACCATAAAACAATGCTAAAATGAAATCCATACATCAAACTGCCAAGAATTGAATTTACAGAAAAATGCTCTGATAAGCCAATATTTGTACAAACTTTGCGTCAACAAAAAGTGTCTTCTGCCAGAGACAGAGTATCAGGATTCTAAATGTCCCAATTTACAGATTTCAATAGCTAAAAATCCCAAAATCCAGTTCTATCACACTCATAATTTGAAAGACGTGATAAGCCATTTTAATTAACTTTACATCTTTAAATAAAAGCATTGTATGTGTGCACGAGCATCACATCAGTATTTGCAAAATTGCTATTTGTAAATAATGCAATAAAGTATTGCCTAAACATTCAGAAATCTGCCAAATCAATTCTTGTTCAAATAAATCATTTTGTTAACCCCTACCCACAAATCCCAATTTATCAATTTGTTTGAAGTATTTAAGATGCAATGTGTCATGGTTTTTCAATACTTGGTTGCCACTGTTACTTGAAACACAACCTTTGTTAATTGAATTGATGCACAATTCCACTGCCATCTATACCGTTGTAGAAGAAAAAATTATCCAACGGATGACCTCGACCTGAGACAGCCTACAAGTAGAAACACTACATCACGTGAAGCATAATACACAATAAATGAATGAATGATATATTTCTGTCGCACCTAAAAAGGTACAGTTCCCTCTTGGGGCAAACATAAAAACAACTAAGACATAAGACGTACACAATGTCTTTCAGTAGTAAGAATTTGATTGCTGCTGTAATTGTTAGCTACTTTGCTGTGAATGCTTAACCTAGTGCTGCATTTGTCAAATACACTATGTCTTTCAGAAACATGTATATTAGTAATAGCAGTAGTTGTGAGAACTGGTGTATTTGAAATCAAATTCTATTATCCAAGATAAATAAATAAGTTAAGCAAAGGTACTGTATGCAACATACGCAAAACAATTGCATTAAACACATACTTAATTCTAAAATTTAACTAATGCAAGATAGTCTACTCTCAGCCGAAGCCAAGTATGTCTTTGTTAAACTCTCACCAAAAAGGGGGTGTGACTTGGGCTCTACTTCAATATACTACTACAGAACAAGAAGAACACCTATCAAGTTTACCACAGCGCAGCAACTCAAAGGAAAATGAAGCTTGCTTAGATGAGTCTGTATGTGGATTTTAGGGAGGTTGTTTTCAAAAAACCATGTAAGAATATTCAATCCTAATGCTCCTTCTTACAAGTCTTCTGCAATATTTTTCTGGTACAAACTCCACAAACAAGAGAAGAAACGTTGCTACAAAGAAATTTTGCTACAAAGAAAGAGTGAAACAAATAGATCATGCTTCTTTCACTCCCCTTGTGTTTTCCTGTACTGGAGGTAACAGCACTTTAATTTCCAACGTTCTTGAAAAGACTAGGGTCTCTACTGTTTCTGAAACAAAACATTGTCTACAGTACTTCCATCAACTGGATAAGATTTCGCATTGGCACATCCATCATGTGTCTCAGAAGCTGCAAAACAAGAAGAACACCTATCCACAAAGGCATATTCTTGGCTTCGGCTGAGAGTAGACACCTTGCAGTAGTTAAATTTAGAATTAAATATGTGCTTAATGTAATCGTTTGCGTATGTTTCGTACAGTACCTTTGCTTAATTATTTATCGTGTATGATCGAGTTCGATTTTCAAATACACCAGTTCTGTCAGTATATTATTGTATGTAGATATTCTACGTTCCATAGATGAGACAAATACGATAGACAGAAACTACAATTTTAAAAAGAAGTGCGGTTAACTGTAACAAAACATCAGAAGACTCTATGTAAAGTCTTGAAGTTACTGCACGATTGGTAGACTATTCAATATAATTGACACTCAGATCTTGTTGAATAAACCTCATTGAACATAAACTTGTTAAACATAATACAGACAGACAACAGATACTAGCAATACAGTAGATTATTACAATCACAAGTTGACTTAAAACTGTAATTGTAAGCTGACCTAAAAGAGTAAAGCTAGGTTTATAATATGACGCTGGTAAGAATGCTAGTGATGGCGCTCAGGCAGGCGGCATATTGTAAACACTTGCACGTCGAGTCACGAGCGTCGTCAGCGTCACCAACGCTAGAGTTGATTCAAGTTCAACTCTAGCGTCCAAACCGGAAGTGCTCTAGTGTCTACCAGAAGCACGTGCCTTTTGTTGACAAATCAGAGATCAAATCCGGGAGTGAAATAACTGGAAGTAAATTATGGAAAAGAAGCCAATCAAAACAGTATACGTATAGGTACGGTTGCTTGTGGCAGATCAAGTCACAGTAGCTTATAGATGTGAGGCGTAAGGAAAATGCTTGAAAAAATGTATTGAAAAACGGGGCTCCCAGCAGCAGGCTGCCAAAAAATGTGGAAGCATCTCTGCGACAACTTGGTATGAAGGGAAATGAAAACCACATCACAGACTTTTGTATTCATGATATACGATTAGGATGAGCATGAGCATAGTGGCTCGTCACTGACGCCCATCAAATGCTATTGTAAAATGGTACAGTGTCCTCATGAACGTTGCAAGCGTCATCAATGTCATATTGTAAACCAGGCTTAAGGGTGTATTGAAGGTAGACATGAGATTGAAGATAAACAGTAATTACTAGAACACCTGCTGCAACCACAGTCTCATTAGCACTTCTTGTGTGAATTAAAGGTCAACAGAAATTCACCTCAAACACCAACAAGGAGACCATGCACTCCCTACGATTACCAGATGTCTGACATGAGAATATGTTTTTCTGTAGCAACTTTTTCTTTAGGACCATCAAGACCACTACTGTTCTTAGATCTGTGATCTCACACTATGCATGCTATTCTATTCCCAACCATTAATAAATGCTGTTTTCCCCACTCCAAACGTCCCTTCCCTCTCCCAACCGTCATTTTGACGGTACTGGCGAGAACATTGGATATTACATCTGCTAACACTACAGCAACTGTACATTAATGGTCCTCACTCTTAGCACGTTTCTATTTTGCATTTTTGCATGATTTAAGTCATCTGCAAAACCTGTGATGCTGCTGCTAAATGCATTACATCCAGAATGCACAGGTGTAGTCTTCTCATGACAGAACTTGAACTACAAATTGATACTGTAAATCAACAAAACTTTCGCAGTCACTTGCAAATTTTACAAATTTTGCAAACACCAGCAAGTTTGTCAATTTAATTGCTTGCCAAAAGTTACTGTAGTGTACATGGTGATTGCAGGTAAAAAGACTGATGTATTGCAATGAAGCAGCGTGTTATATAGTAAGTGATATGGTAACTTTCACTAAGTAATTATGACTACTAGACTACTGCATTACATCACTCCCGGCAGACGAAATTCTAAAGTCCGAGTCTACAATATAATCATTCAATATTTTGGGTGAACTCTTTGGCGTTGAGATCTTCTAAGTACTGGCAGAAGTTCAGTATTTGAGCTAGAATCTGATTCAACCGGATCAGGTAACTTCCGGATTGTCCTCAGAGTTCATTCAAACATCTGAAAGAATCTCTCTTTGTTAGTTTACACTTGTTGTAGTATCCAAAAATCCCTCTGTTGGTTTACATCTGTTCTAATATCTTTAACCACAAACCACATTGTACATACAGTTTTATTGTATCATGATGGATAGTCACATCCTTCCTTCCGTATGGTCGACAAACCTTACAGACCACATCAAATATTTTTAACACCATTATAAGGTCCCATCCATCGTGGACAAAAGGAACGAGATACTTGTTTCCCTCCAGTAGGACAGGTAATCTACACTAAGTCTCCAATACTGTATGGGGTGAAGTGCAACTTTGATTTGTTTACTGTCTTTGTCTTTCACTTGACCAATGACTGTAGTTTTTCCTTCCCTTTCGGTATATGTTAGGAACAGATGTCAAACTGTTCTCTACATAGGCCATTGGTGTTGTCTTGTGTCCTGTTATTCTGCATACAGAATCTGCTGAAGCTTGTAACAGTGTTCTAGGCATCTCTTTGAAAATAACTCTATATGGAATGTCTCCAATCGACTCATGATACGACGTATTATAGGCCAATTGGACTTGTGTCAGATACTTTTGCCATGTTATATAGTTAGAATCTCTCACCTTTGCTAGCATTTCCCTCAATCTCCTATTGAAATGTTCTATAGCACCATTTGCTTGGGGGAATTAAGCCGTTGACTTAGTATGCCATATCACATCTTGACTACAAAATTGCTCAAAACTCAACTTGTGAAACATGTTCCATTGTCGAAATGAACTACTTCTGGCAGTCCACATCTACCAATCCATTCTTGAATCTTGCAACTTACTTCTTCTGATGTCTGTCGTTACAACGGAAACAATTCTACATACTTGGAATATGCATCCTGAATAACTAAGATAAATTGTGATCACTTGTCAGTTCAAGGTAACTATCCTTTTAGTGTCTATTTTGAGTCTCTCAAATGGCCTCTCCCCTATGAGGTCTTCTTTCAAAGGAGGTCATGCTCTTTGATGTGGTGGTATCCTTTCCCCACATGTATGACAAGATTTGGTGTAATCCATTACATCTATATTGCGACAAAGTAAAAATAATTAGTTGCCAGCTCCGTGCATACACCCCAACAGACTTGGAGACCCAGTACAAACCATAGCGCATTCGAATGCCTTAGAATCCCATGCAAAGTAGCTGAGCACAGCTGTGCATTTTATGTTAAACATGCAATTACAGTTTGCTTCCACCATCACCAAAATGGAGTGAAGTAAAGCATATGCGGAATAAATTGATTTCGAGATAATGTCTGCAGGGTTGCACTGGGGTTGACAATCTTACCAGGAAGAAACGACATGACAACGAGGCAACAGATGATCAAGCGAGAGGTACATGTATGATGAAATGCAGCAGCACCTTTTGACGCTTGTGTAACAGACTGGTGGCGGCATTATCAAATGCATAGTACATGCAGCCATTACCTCACTAGTGTAAGTGTGATCACAAATTGCCTTGATAATTGACTACTATAGTACATGCTTCAATTATCTCCCAAGCCACAGGAAGTGTCAGTTTCCAGGATAATGGTGACAGATTACAGTATGGTGTCAGATTTCAGTGAGCAGGTGTCTGTCGCCGTACCCACATGGCGTATTGCCAGATTTGCACTTCCTAGCTGTTCTGGAAGAGCTAGCTCAGGCCAACTAGCGACCAAACAAGAGTAGATTAGGTCGCCTCTGGCAACTTACAAGCGTCCAGTTAATCGCCTACTGAAAAAATGGTCGCAATGTGGAGCCCTGATATTCACCAGCAGTGTGAGACTCACTGCTATACCTTCATAAAATGAAGAATTATGTGTTAGAGTGCCAGCTTAAGTTAGACATTATATATGTACCTCAGAATTGAATAAATGCAAATTTGTACACTCAGAATGTTATAGATGTAGGTCAAACAGCTAAAACCATAAGCTTAATTAAGGGTCATTTTTCACAAGCGCAAGCGCATGCTTTCTGAAGCCTCCCTCCCCTCTCCAAAGTGTACACAATATTGTTGATGCATAATTCAATAGATGACCATGGTTACATCTATTAGGGCATGTTTCCACTAGCACCCAAACTGTTTTAACAAGTGGTTTAAGCTAAGCTGGTTGAGGATTGATTGACCTGTTTCCACCTGTGCTAAACCAGTTATATTCTAAACCTAAACCAATTTCTTATTAAACCTGTTTTGTAGCAGGTTTAGCAAAGTGGTTTAGGCTTAACTGTCACGTGACTTGAGCGTGCTTGTTTAGATGGTTTCTGACAATGCCGTTTTGATGATATTGACTATTTTTCTGAGATAGGTTTGCCATAAACTATGTTAGGCCCGTTAACTAAAGGAAACAAATCAGTAGCTAAGAAGAGAGAGAAGACCATGTCCTTGGTCATTGTTATGCAAATTCCTACTAGCAAATGCTAAATTGACAACAAACAATACCTCTGACTTGACGACAGAGCAGCCCAATACTTAAAAAATAAAGCGTTCCTACACAGTTTGTTTTGCACATCCTGGATGTGCAAGTTCCTAGTAGAAACACGTTTAAGCTAAACTAGTTAAAGGTGCAGCTAGTGGAAACACGGTCTTAGAAGGTTAGCAAGTGGTCTTCAATGCTTCTGCATTGATACAGCTCTTCTTCCATTCCAGTTGACCTGTTCGAATGATGTCAGCTCGAGATTCTTGGTAATTCAAGTACACAAAGACATGATAGACAGCTGGGCTCTTTATGGATGGCTGATGTTGTTCTAGAACAAAACCGAAGTAGGCTGCCACAGTCGTACATGTTTGCAAATTCCATACATACAGGTGACCAGCACGAAAATTCCGGCCATGGAAAACAGAGAAATTATCATGATCCATTTGCTAACAATCAACATGTTATGAAGCGTACAGAAGCCATAACCACTCGCCTAGTGTGTGTTTTGTATGCTTGTGAAATTGTGATAATTTTTGAATGACCTATTAGTAGCTGGGTCTAAAGATAAATCTAGACCTAAAGTTTAAAGTGCAACGCAAAAATCAAAATTTTTTATGATGGAAAATTGATAGTTATAGTTGCATATATGACAGGAAAATAGTTCTAGATTTTAAAGTTAAGTCTTCGCTGAGATATAGCAGATCAAAGTTGCTTCTGGTTCTTCAAGTTCCGGTAACGGGCGTAGTGTAGTGTACACATCACAGAGAGAAGACTCCACACTAGCGTGTACTGTAAACAAAAGAATCTGTGCTGAAAGAATGGTTTGGTGTTGCGTGACCGCAGGATGCACCAATTTGCACAAGTCATACGCAAGTGTGTTTCGATCTCTGAAGATCCCCAAGCTATGAAAAGAGTGGGAATTGCAAATAAGGAGGACAATAGCAGAGCCGTTTGTGTTGTCCGGGCGACAACTGAGTACGACGCGTCCTACTGAGAGGACAGGAGTCTGTAGTAACCACTTTTAGCCTGATTGCTTCAAGATACGTACAGCCAGGTCTATTCAAGAGCTTGGTCTGGGTTGTAGAAGAGCGAAATCGAGGCCACCATTTCCATCTACCTGCCTCCACACTTCAAGATTGCACCACTCTGGAACCTTCACAAAAATAGGAGAGCCACATTTGAGAAGTGGGAAAAATGGGGGTAAGGAAGACTCTCGTGCAGGACTAAAAGTACTGCAAATGACCAGACTCTTGATGACTATATATAGACTTGTGTCTAGTTGCTTGATCGTCATGTGTAGTGAATGCAGTCGTATGTATTACAGTATACTGTACAGTGAAGTCAACTCTTGTGCCAATGTGAGATCAACGTACAAAAAATTCAATTCATTTTGTTCTTTCTCACAGTAATAGCTAGAGTTTTGCATGAACTCACCAGTACACTGCACAATTATTGTCGCTAGTATTCAACATAATTACGGCATCATTATTTGACACAACCCTCAAATACATTTTGACAGCACACGCACTCCACACGAGTACGTATCCATCATCTCACAATGACTGCAGCTGCACCTGTGATAGTTGTTTACTTACCTGGATGTGCATCGATTACGTTTGCTACTCTTACTTCTACTTACAATGGTAACAGGCTATTGAGTAGCATGTCCTCTTCCTCGTCAGCTTCCAAGGCAGCAGGCAATCTCAAAGCTTCAGAGACACTGTCGCTGAACTCGAACCTGTGTGGTCTAGTCACTATAATGGCTCCCAGCAGATCTTCTTCATTCTGCGATTCATGCAATGACAGAACGTTATCATCACGTAAAAAAACTCCAAAGGGCTCTTCAGAAGAATAACTGTTGCTGCCGTTGCCTCTGCCCTAGCAGCGTTGCCTTGAATATGAAGATGTAGTCATTTTTACAGGCTGCTGACTATACAGACGCACACGCATCTCCCACCTGTAACGTGTACACTACACCACGCCCATTTCCGGAACTTGAAGAACCGGAAGAAAATCTGACTTGCTATTTCTCAGCGAAGACGTAACTTAATTTATATCAACTCTGAAATAGATGAAAACACTCACACTAACATAAACAACACTATCTAAGCTTGTTTACCATACTCTCAATTACTAAACAGTAGCAACAAAATTCACCTTAATAATTTCCTGTCCCAAAACTCCACCCACAATAGCACACACAGGACTTAATTCAGCCTTACAGTGCCTAAATTAAGAGAATCCAGTCAAATGACAAGCATATGCACTCTAACAAGCTAGATACAACCAATAACTACATACATCACAAGCAGTCAAAGATGACTAATCCTATTAGCCTGCATGCATTGCCACGAAAGCTTTTAAGAAATAGTGCAACAACAGTTACATCACACCAACTGTGGCGTTACAGTGTTGCAAAGCTATGTATCAGCTGTACCTTGCAAAACTGTCTTCAAGTATGGATTGATCTAACTTCCACTGATCAAACAAATCTTCCTTTACAGACATCAGTCTCTCAGTGTCATCATGTGAAGTTGTATAAGGGTACCGACCAAAAGATTCAAAGAAACTAAGAAACACTGACAAAACACATTATTTCATAAGAATTAGTTGGCAGTATTTAAGTGCCTACTATTGTACATCATGCAGCTGAAACTATTTGCTAAATGTATATTTTGGTTTAGCAGCTACGACAGGTACTTTTATAACACTCCTTGCCACGAAGCAAAAACATACAAAATTAATAAAGCATGAGCAGGTGTACATAAAAGCCAATGTTCTGCAACTAAAGATAAAAATTAAATGTTATGTCTACTTGAATTAAGTAGTAATAGAATTCAATTACACAATACTTGTGATATTTAGCATAACAGATAGTTGACTTATCATTAACGCAATTCATTACAGTTTAACTAATCTTTGATCAATACAGCAAATACCAATACAATTCAAATTATGAGACTTTTGAGAGTAACTAATGGAGCCTGGTCATGCCTGTCACAAGAGTGTCCATCCATCTATTATCTCTCTCCTCAAAAAGCCGTTAATAGTACATGGGCCAAGGTCAGAAAAAGGCTTCAGAAAACAAGTCCCATTCCACCCTCGTGAAGACACAAGTTTCTTATCACCAAATGATAGACATGTCCAAGTACAGCATTTCTGCACTTGTCCCCCGTTACGAAAAGTGTCCGTTTAGCTGTAATTAAATATTTTAATTTAAGCAGCGCCGACGGTCCGTTGTCCAAGGTTGCACCATACGTAGTAGCATTCAAAAGACGTTTGAAAACTAAGTAAATTATTTTCTACACCAAAGTCAACCCAATATTGCATTTCTAATTTAGTAATACCACATTTCTTACATAAAACTCTCAAAATTGGCAGCTATATGTCGCTGTGATATTTACGCTGTCAATCCCCCGTCTGACGATACGCTGCTATCTTAACTTAATTTTCAGCAGTACCATCCCTATCACTATCATCATCGTCATCATCATCGCCGTCGTCATCATCAATAGGAGCATTATGAATATCTACAGCATTGGTGTCGTCCTCTCCCCGGCCACAGTTACTGCAATTCTCGCATCAACAGATTTTTGTACCCGTCAGTTCATTTCTAAATCAACCGCAGCAATTGCTGTTGCAACCAGTTTTGCAGCTGCAGTTAAGTACTTCTAGAATTGCATCTGGTGCTGGGGGCTGGCTCATCCACTTGATTTCTATTTTTCCTGTCCATACACAATCCAACCGTGTCCATTACAACTTCTGACGGCAGAAAAGGCTTGGAGAGCATGTTTCCAAATGTAGGCTTGGTAGTTGGTCCGTTTGACGTGCAATGACAGGGCATCGGCTGTTGAGGGAGGTTCTGGCAAGCAGAAGCCTTAGCACAAAAGATTTTGTACCTTGCTTCATTAATAGATGTGCAGTTCTGTTGTCCATACAATCGACAAAAGAAACAATTCACAACTTTTTTGAGTGTCTAACGAGCATTCAGGGGCTACTTTTAGTCCTGCCATGCCTGCCTGAATTGTACGATCTTTATTAGAATTTCAAAAGACCGCTTTTTGCCTTTACCATAGAATGCACTCGCAGTATCGCAACCAGTGAATGCATGATATCCTGGAAGAGAGTTGCATATTTCTGTTCCAAGTGCGTGGACTAGCCTTGACAAATGCGCGAAACACCACCGGTCCTTGGTACCCGTTAGCCACAGTAACTGATCATGACAAAAAACATCCAAAGAGGCTGCATATATGCCAATGACAGCAACGTCAGTGTCTGGAGATTTGATGATGGTAGTTGATTCTCTAGATTGTGCAGCGTGTGCAGCGTGTAGGAAGAGTCTTATGTCTGCCTCCTCATGACAGCACATTAGCTCAAGAACCTCTGACCGCGATACCTGTTCACCCTCGGTAGATGTCAAGTGGACACAACCGGTTCCAAAACAAACATAAAATTTGATGTTTTTGAGCACCCTACTGTAGCAAGAAGTCCAATCGTTTACTAAAAAAGTCCAACAGAGCACTCTTGTTGTTTCCAGAGCTTAGGTACTTCTTCCACTGCTTTGGACATCGCTGAGACGCATTAATAATACGGGAAACAACGCCGGTAGAGGGACGCTTGCTGCGCTCTACGTCTTTGATGGATACAGATGGATAGCGATCTATGACAAAGTCAACACGAGAAAGCTGATTGTGGTCATGAGTGTCTAGCACTGAGCGAAGAATTTGAAAAGCAAGATCTCGAAAAGTGCCTGTAGGCCTAGTAAGTGATTGAATGGTAGCCATTGCGTCGACTAGCAGTGCTGCTCTGCCAATGTTTTCTACCGGGGAGCCATAGCTTTCCAAGAGAGGCAGTAAAGAAGACTTGGTTGTTTTATTCAAATTACCATGCGGTGAAGCCAAACTCAAGGGCAGTGGACTTAATTAAGGAAAACGAAAGACCATCCACAAGTCAAGATTCCTACTCGTCAAAATTGCCAACATTCGTGAAAAGAAGCTCCTGTCAGCCTTTATTGCTACATCACGAGAATTAGCTCTGACTGCAACTGCCTTGGCCATCGATGAGAAAGTTTTCAGCTTCAACTTTTGCAGCTTATCAAAAAATCCAACACTGCCACGACACAAGTGTTCATGAACAAATTTCTTGGCATTGTGCTTCCTATTTGGTACGCTTGCAAGAGGTCGTTCGCAACGTCAGGTGGAGCCATTATTCCAGATGAAATGTTCACAACGCAGCTTGCCGCCTCAAATGGGTTAGACCAACTTTCAAGCGTACCAATTACACTCTGAACATCATCTTCGTCTTGCTTTATTCGCGTCAAATCTTTGTGTCGCTTGCTTCTATCAGACTCTTTTGAAATGCCAGCCAAACTGTGGCAAGCTGCAGTTATGACTGCATGGTCATGTGCCGTGGCAATCCATCTCTGAACGGCTCTGCATCTCAGACTACTACCAATAACTCCTCCTTTGGTTTTAGTATTGCGATTTAGAGATTGTTCAATGGCCATGTCAACAGGTACTTGTGCGAAGACGTTATGAGACCTTTGGACAGCAAACTCTCCTGCTTCTAACAGAGCGTGAGCATCCGGATGGGTTTCTGCAAGAGAGACCATGTCGTACCAGTAGACAGTGAGATACCGACAGTAGTTTGTTCTGTCGTATGCAAACATCCATGGTATCATGTCGTGAAGGCATTGCAAGTGGAGAGACCAGTCTCCAATCCGAGTGGACCGAACAAACTGCAGCAGTAGTTCAATCATATAGCAGTACGACATCCAAAACGATGCCGTCTGTCCGCGATCAGAATCGGTGAACTTCATGTACGCAGATTGTATACATTGAAACTGTTTTGAAGACATCATTTCTGCATAATTGGTCTTTGAGGGACTCGGTCATAGTGTCCTAGTAGCATTACATCAGTCTAGATCCTTGTTATTCTTCCAATGTTCGCCTCCTTGTAGACATCCTTTTACGTGATAGTCCGTTCGTAGAAACAAGAAACATCCGTGTTTGTTCTATCTAGATCTGGTGAGGATATGCTACTAGAGTATGTACATATATACCATTTACAAAGGTTAGAAGCAAAACTAAGGTGTGTTCACACTAGAGCAGCCTTGACTCAAGGACACTGGAAGATAAAGACAAAAATATGGTACATGTACATCTAGATAGCTAACAGAGTCGCTTGACTAGCTATGAACGTAGGTGTGAATACAGCTGAGTTTAAACAAGACTTCGCAAACGAGGATATAAGGCTACTTGGCAGTGTAAACGCACTAGAAGTCTTTGCTGACAACGGCAAGAGAAACGGCATTGCCGCTAACGCACATTAGTGCAGAGACTCAAGCGCAATCTGTTTGTGTTTGTCCAGTCTCTCGTTAATGTTTTGAATAGCTGCTGTCTAAATACTCATATATTTCTTCTTCAAGTTAATGTTATGCTTATAATGCTAGAAAACAGAGTCTGCCCTTGAAGTACCGAGCGTACTCGCTGTCAGAACCAAAAATAGGCAAATGCAACCAAACGGACAACATTCGCGAAGGAGGACAAGTGAAGAAATGCTTTAAATGGATTCCTCTAACATTTCGTAAAAAGAAATGTGTGTCTTCACGTGGGTGGAATGCAACTTTGTCTTTTTGGGACCTGGCCCATGGACTATAAGAACTGATCAACTGAAATAGTTATTTGCTTTCAAATGGGTGCAAATAATTGACCATTATATCACCTGACGTTGAGCCATGACTGATGTTCTAATATAATATTGACTTACAATGAGCATTCAAAAGTTATGATATATCTATGTGCTTCAGTGTGACCATTACCAATACAACAACTGTAGCTTAGTGCCATACGTAGCATTAGCGTACGCTATGTATACAGGAAACTAATGTAGTAACGAAGCCTCGTGGCAGACTCTAATAGATGACGAGCAGAACGTTACATAGTACCAGGAGTGGGGTCATGGCAGTATCCACTCATCTGGCTGTTCCTCCGCCTATGTGGCAAGACAAGCCCCTGTGCATAGAGTGGAGGAAGTGGAAACAGCGTTTCCAGAACCACCTCACTGCAGTGGAAGATGAGGTAAAATTGTCATTGTTGCTTCACTTGATAGGTCAAGAAGGTATCGAGATGTATAATACCATCATGATTTCTAACGTAGAGCACAGGAACGATGGGTTTTCAGAGTTCAAAGCGGTTATGGCCAAGTTGGAGTCACATTTCCTTCCAAAGTTCAATATCACGTATGAAAGACACAAATTCAGAAATCGTCAGTTAGGAGAAACTATTGAGGATTGCGTCAGAGTTGTGTACCTTGGCCAGGACGTGTTCCTTTGATCATTTGGAGGCGTCTTTTATCAAAGATAGGTTAGTTTTGGGAGTTGGTGATTCTGCTCTGAAGGAAAGATTGCTATGCACCCAAGATCTTGATCTTCAGAAAGCCTATGATGTTTTCCGCAAGGGAAGAATCATGTCGTCAGCAGATGCGAGAGTTAGATGGTGTTTCAGATCAATCCTTGGAGATGCCAGTAGATTCAGTTGGGTATTGATGGAAACAAGAACAGTTGATGTCTAAACACAAAGCTTACTCCATAAATGTGTTCTCAGTGTGGTTATCGACATGGTACAAACCCAAGCAAGACACAGGCAATTCGGTCGGAAGCCTCTCAGCAAGAGACTCAAGTTACTGCCGCCACACCATCAAGCACATCGACTGAAACAAGGCCTAAGGTGCCAACATACACAACATCAGAGAGGAAAGTAAATTCAGACTTTTTTTTTTGGGGGGGGGGGCACTAACAGGTAATGGCAATGGCCGTAGTTGGCTAGTTCCAATGGTGACAAATTGTCTTTCTAGTGGCATTTACAAGAGCACAAGCCAATCTGCTGCCTTGAAGTGTTTACGATCAGCTCTCAAATAGACTGTCCTTGAAACCGACAACTACACGACTTATGCCGTATGGGGCAGAACCCATGCCAGTGGATGGACAGTGTATTTGTAGGGTTTCAGCTTCCTTGCAAAGCCATTTCATTTCTTGCCACCTACTGTTCTTTGTTACACTGGCGCTATTGGCAGATCCCTTACTTGGTCTGGCCGCGTGTGAAAAAGTTTTCATTGATAATGAGAATCTGTGCAAAAAATGAGGTACACACTGTTTCTGTAGATACCGAGGCATCTGCAGCATTGCCACTTATCGACCCAGTGGCTAAGGATTATCTGCTGTTGTTCCAAAGGATTGGTCACTTGAGTGATTACTAGTATTCGATTCGAATCAAGGAAGGGGCAGTGCCCTGTGCAGTGAGTACACCCCGACGAGTTCTGTTTGCTCTTTTGCCTAAAGTAAAGAGTTAGCTACAGAGAATGGTTGAGCTGGGCATTATTGCAGAGGTGAAAGAACCCTCAGCTTGGGTAAGCCCAATGGTGCCAGTTCCAAAAAAGGCTGGGACAGTTAGAATATGCGTGGATTTGACTGAGTTGAATAGGGTAGTATAGCGTGAGCAATTTCAATTGCCTACATTGGAGGAGCTGTTCTCAAAGATGTAGAGAGCAAAGTTGTTTTCTACCTTGGACACTGCGTCAGGGTTCTGGCAAATACCGCTTTCCGCAGATTGTTTGGAACTCACAACATTCATTACTCCCTTCGGCCAGTACCGTTTCAACAGTCTTGTTTCGAATAACGTCCGGCCCGGAAGTGTTCCACAGGGTCATTGCACACGATCTTGGAAGGTGCAGTAGAAGGGATTGACTGTTTTATCAATGACATAATTGTCTATGGGTCAACGCAAGAAGAACACAACTGTTGCCTGCGTGCGGTTCTAGATCGCTGTCAAGAGAGCGGTCTTTGGTTGAAGTCAGCAAAAAGTAAATTTCGTGCTACATATGTCATATTCTTTGGTCACGTTTTGACCAGAACAGGATTGAAATCGGACGAGGCAAAAATTAAAGCCATTGCTGCTATACGTAAACCTGAAGACTGTGAGGAGCTATGCCAATTCATGGGATGGTTGCGTACCTGACTAAATTTCTCCCATCATTCTGAAGTCTCTGCTTCTTTCCTTTGTGGGAATTGCTGACATCTGATCGAACTGGAATTGGACTACGACGCACGAAGCGGCCTTTGCATCACTTCATACTAGCATTACAACGGCCCCAGTTCTGGTATACTACTTGCCCTCTGCGTCTACCACCGTCTTGGCAGATGCCTCATCACACAGCATAGATGCAGTTTATTGCAGCCTCAGCCGAACGGTTGTCTAGAGCCGGTGACTTATGCATCTCAAGCTCTTTCAGACACCGAGAATATTCTCAAATTGAGAAGGAGGCACTCACGATGATGTAGGCCTGCGAGAAATTCCACTCATATTTGTTTGGAATGGATGATCCAGTAATGATAGAGACAGAACACAAGCCCCTGGTAACAGTGCCCTCCCTGTTTGCAGAGGTTGAAGATGCGAATGTACCAACGTCACTTATGTTTCCGAGAAAACAGTTGATTTTGGCAGACGTGCTGTCACGTGGACCGGCAGATCATGTGTTGCAGGAGATTATCGATTGTCATGTTAACGCCTTAGAAACCCTTATTTGGCCAAGACAGACCTTTGCGGCAAGACGAGCACAGATATGTAAGCAGACAATACAAGACCCACAGTTGGCCTTGTTGCTTCAGTATATACGTTCTGGATGGCCAGCATCAAAACATCAGACATCTGATGCATTAAAGGGGTTTTGGTCCAGTCGACATTTATTTACTGAAGTTGAAGGCATGATATTAGGGGTCATCAGATTGTTATTCCGTTGCCATAAGGGGTGAGATAATTAATAGAGAACATGAAGGGCACCTGGAAATTGCAAAGTCTAAAGCAAGAGCTAGGGATGTGATGTGGTGGCCGGGCATTGGGACACAGTTGGAAAACAGAGTGTCTAGCTGTGACGTTTGTGATAAGTATCTCAATCAGCAAAGCAAAGAACCTATCATGCCAACCTTCACTCTAGGCGACTGCGGCAAAAACTGGCTGTGGACATCTTTGAATGGCAGAGACATCAGTGTCCACTGTTAGTAAACTATTACTCAAGGTTCCCAGAAGTCCATTAGCTTAAAGAGCATGACGAAGTCAGCAGTCATATCCATTTTGAAGGAGAACTTTCCAGGTATGGGGTTCCGGACGTGTTGTTTAGTGACAACGGTCCTCAGTTTGTCTCGAGTGAAATGCAAGCATTCGCTTCCCTTTATGGGTTTCTTAATCCACTTCATCACCACGTCATCCTCAAGGCAACTGCGCAGTCAAATGGATGATGCAAACAGTAAAAGGTTATTGACGAAGGCTGCTGAACATAAAGAAGATTTTCAACTTGCCTTGCTTGCATACTGGTCAACACCTCAAGAAAGTACTCACTATTCCCCAGCACAATTGTTGATGGGTAGTCGACTTCGTACGACTTTGCCTGCTAGTCCAAGCTACCTCCTTCCAGCTGCAGTAGAGCCTTCTCAAGTGCACAGAAATGATGCAAATAGTAAAGAAAATCAAGCACTCAATTACAATCGCCAGCACGGAGCTCGCCAGCTAAGGACGTTACAAGTAAGAGATCGCGTGATGATCTCGGATGGAAAAAGTCAGACCATGAAAATCCCAGCAATGGTCCACCACAAACTTCATGATGGTTCGTAAGTGGTAGTAGAAACAGTGGCACTGTTTATCATCAAATCGGCAGCAACTCCAACTTCGTCACACAACAAGAGCAATGCAAGGTGATACGGTACTATATAGCAACGATGAGGAAGAGGTAAAATGATCAGTTAGCCGTGGGTGAAAGGGAGGAACCAAGGAATGAGACAGCACTGAATGATGATGAAGTCCAAGCAAATGAAGCAGCAGGGGAAAACGGCCAAGCAGGTCTGGAGGTCACAAGATCTGGCAAAGTTGCAAGCCTCCGAGTTGGCAGAAGGACCATGACTGTTCGATAATAGTTTTCTTGTGTTGTGTTGTGTTGTGCTTTAACTTGATAAGGGGAGATGTAGCGTAATGCCAAAAGTAGTATTAGCGTACGCTATGTATACGGGAAACTACTGTAGTAACAAAGCCTTGTGTCAGACTCTAATACACGATAAGCAGAACATTACAACAACTGTACACCATTTATTGATATTTTTACCAAACAAAAGTGTTAATCATTAGTAAATCACCTTGCACTGTTGGTCTGGCTACCACATACAAACAACAAGATTTACTTAATTTACACCATAAATCACCTTGCAAAACAAAATACAATGTTGGAAGACGTTTGACATTCTTGTATTTTGTCAGGTCAAAGTTCAAAGCAGTAGTTAAACTCACAAAAGAAATTTCCTGTCACAAATGTGAGGTAAGGTGTACATCCAGAAATACTTTGAAAGATGCACCACACACCACACCACACCACACACACACACACACACACACACACACACACACACACACACACACACACACACACACACACACACACACACACACACACATCGGTAAGTCTCTTGAAGACAAGATAGTCCCACCAATGCAACTCAAACTAAAGCAACCAATCAAATCATACCTTCTTAACAAGTGTTGATTCTTCTTTCTTCGTTTCCTCCTCAACATATTGATGAGGATGACTACCAAAATCAGTAAAGAAATATCCAAAATATCCCCAAGTATCACCACAAAAGAACTTGACACCATGATGATGACAGATACGAGACACTCTCTTCTGTGAACACAAATAACGTGCATCGTGATTCGTTTGGCAAACGCAATAGACTTGCAGTTACAGTATCATGTTTGTACCTCCATTTACAATAAAGTTGCATGAACCTCATTTACCACAATTAGATCAATTGACCCTCCTTGTTCTCGTGCATTAGTGAGTTGTGCTTATAGGCAGCACCGCTGTGCTTTCACGTGCAAAACCTTGCCATATGCAAAGGTCGAGAGTTTGAGCCTCCCCTGGGGCATTCCTTTCACACAGAAAGGTATGACTATTGATCAGTCTCACTCGTTTTTCACGTAACTCTAAAATAGCAATGCCTACCAGTTGATAATGTCGTGCCACTATGCTTTCTTGTAGTTATGCCTCCCACATTCTGGTAAAAAAGCTACATAATCAAATAACTTTTCCTTGCACATTTTGAAGTGAATTGATACTAAATATAATCATTTCAGCAATTCACTTTAATTACCTAAAAAGAAATTTCATTTGTCGTGATTGTACATATATATCAACTGCATGGTTTCATTTTTTTCTAACTAGAAGATTGTCAGTTCTGATTTGGACTGTATTTGTTACTTCTTTCCCTACGTTGCTGTTATCCTTTGGTCAAGAAGATTGGCTCAACTTGTGTATGTAAACCTGCTCTGCTGATAGATTTTCATCACAACTTATGGTGACTCATACATCAATAGCTTGTTTCCACAGTACTTCAACTGCAAGTCTGTTTTAGAACTGGTAGACAAACCAAACTAATCAGGGGTCAAAATATTCATGCAAGTTCAGTTTGCCATTGACGTTTGCTAACAGTACATCTACGTTTGTATCTACAGTACATCACCAAGCTGTAAAAAACAGCTGTGTGACCTTGTGTGCCTACAAATGTACCATGCAACTCAAAGTCAAACACATAACAAACCAATTTCGTACAATAAAATTCTTCATTAAATTTTGTTGCTGCACCATTAGCAATGTGTCATACAAATGCACATTTCTCACCATAATGTGTGGAATACATCCAGTCAGACATACTACATCATATTGTGCGAAATAAGAGTCTTGCTTTTCATCCACACTGTCAACATCCGACAATATTTCTACCATAGGATTCAACTCTTTCAACCGAGATACACAAGCTTCAGCTCTCTGTGCAATTGCAACATACAGATAATCAGCGATGTATTCACAAAGTAAAAACTCATCACAAAAAATGCAAAAAGCAAACTACAACCAGTAACACAACCAGTCAAAAAATCATTTGGTTAGGTTCTGTGAAACAAAATAACCTGACCGATGTTTTGCATAAACACTCCATATGTCACTCACATCTACTACCGCTATATTACATTCTACACCTGCAGTACTGCAACCAGAAAATAATTAATTTGCAAAAGAAGAGACAGTGCTCAAAATTCCCAAAATGCTGCCAGAAGAAGAAAAGTGTGGACAAATCGAGTCAGCCAAAACAATTGGACTCCTATACTTTATTCTTACTTGTGTGACGCAAGAGGAAAACATTTTGTACAAACATGTATAAACAAGTGTCAAAAAAGAACGTCTTAGCAAATGTCTTAGGCCTGCTAGAGTGCTGTGGCTAGACTGCCCACAAGGTTACAAGAATATAATTAATTTTTAGTGTCATGTGGCATTTTGAATGGTACTGACAGGCTCCTATATCTGCAGTACACATTAGAACACTACACAGTTTGATAACTAGTAAAATTACCGTAAGAAGAGCCTTGTAAATTTCTGTTTGATTTCTTCAATGCTCATTTTGATAACTCTCAATTTGAATAACACATATGTCAGAACGTCAGTACGTACTGACGTTCAGTCGACCTCAATTTTACGCTACAGGTTTCTGCTTGAGTAAGGTAACAGCTCAGTTTATTATGGAAACGTCATTTGTTTCCTACAATTTTTTCAAGATTATTGTAGTTACGCAGTTGGAGTCAAAATGGTGCCCAAAATGCTGGTTGTCGCAACTCTCTCTATATTATATATATACAGCTCTGACACCTGTCACATCCTAGGAATCCCAGACCATGTTAATGTAAGGTTTCGTGAATGTCATACCAGTTCTACATACAGTTGTGTGTACAGTGTACACAGTTGTACTACACTATAATGTACATGTGTACATTGTACTACAACCACATTCGTTACATAAGCAATTTCCTACACACTGGAACATGATAATCAAGACAGCTTGAGAATTGAGTGTTTATACGAGGAGTTTCTTGCAGTGTTTACCTTGGAGCCCCAAGACCTGATATACGCTGGGAAAAAGTGCCCGGATCTTAGAGGTCTGAATTAGGGAGGTTCTAGTGTAGTCATAACAAGCTGTGAGAACTGTGGCAAGATGCCACTAATGAATTGTAAGCTATAATTCTTAGTTTGGTTTCTTGCCAATATAATTTAAAATGTTTATAACCCAGAACAACTTCATTCTCAAAAGTCTATTAGCAAATCAGCCTAATTAGCTTATCAGTTCAATATTTTAACTAGTTTTTGTTTATTCTAGAAACTATAAGTGCACTTGTGGTCTATAAAATCACCATTACTTTCAATACTAATTGCACGTCATACACACAAATTGCACTCTAGCTGACTTACACATTAGGTAGTAGATTAAGCCTCATGTCATGCTTACTATAACACACAGTACCCTAAGAGGAACATCAATTAAAGAGTATAGAATTGCATTACACTAATACTGAGAAGTGGATGAGTCTAAGGTTTGGCGACTAATCACAAAAAGTATGGTCGCCAGACCATAGGCCTTAGTTGCAAACCCCTAAATTTCAAACACTGAGAGCCATAGCTAAAACTTACAATCTCTTTCCCGAGCCCATGCTTATTTCAGTTATGACCTTGAGTTACAGGAATTTGTAAAACTCATGCTGATGCAGAGCCTACTCAAAGAGAGCTGAAGCACTCCCGGTTTGTGTATGTAGCTATGTACATGGTTGATTATCTACCTGTTTGTGCCTGTTTGAAAAGTATCATGCTTCTGATAAAAGTGGTTCAATCACAAATGTAGTATTGCATTAGATTGTATGTGGCAATAAATGACGATGGAAAGACAGCAAATCACAAACTGCCAAGATGTATAAGAAAACTTTTCATCAAAACAACCTAATTCAGGTTTGCAAATTACAAGGTCTTGTTGGAAAAGCACAATTGACACAGATAATCCGTCTGCAATGGCCCATGCAAAGCAAATCATTCCCTAACATTATATCATTAGGAAAATTTAAAATAAAAACCTAAAGCCACATCCATGCCCTGCACAGTAGCACTGCCCCTATAACAATATTACCCCTATTAGGACAATTTGCGGAGAAACCAACTTACGTCAATGCTCCATAGTACAATGCCCTACCTTTATAATGATAATTCTATAACGGTATTACTGTTATTAGGATTTCTTTTGTTGCTCCGAAGTTATTTCTTTCACTCTATAACAATACGTCAGTACATATCAATGATAAAAATGCACGAAAATAAAAGGATATCTAAGATTTTGATGCACGTGCATGTCACCTAAACCTAACGCAAATTATGGAAGACGTGGGTCAAGTGGATGGTATGAGTGCAGGACAGTTAGTTGCCAAAATTTAGTCAGGGGACATGTGGTCGCAGAACTTTAGTCGCCAGTACATTTAGTCGCCAATACACTTAGTCGCCCTACATTAGTCACCAGGTAATTGAAAAACGTGAATATGTTGTCCGACCTCTACCACAATCTGGTTTGTAGTGAGTATCGTGTGAAGACGACCCCTGCACCTGTTTTGCTAGTTGTACTGCATTAGCATCTCCAGACTTTCATACTGCAGTCAAACGAGAACTTGTCGAAATCATACACGAAACCATAATGCTGCAACTTTGTGCCATCTTTAGAGTTTACCACGGTTTTGGGAACAGTTGTCATTATCAGGAATAGACGCACAGAAATGACATAACCAACAGCAAAGGTGTGTGTGGAGGTGTCTGAACTCACAGGTCACAAGCCACTTGCCCCAAGCAAGAGGAAACAAGTTTCTTACTGCCTAGAGGAGAAAGTAATGATCGTGAAGCAAAGTTGTTTGGTTTCCAAACCAAGCCATTCACAACTGCAGTCATGGTTCAAGGAAGACTTCGGCAAAAATACTGCCAAGGAACACTCTCTGGAATTTTGAAGAATACTGACGAACGGCTGATGAAAGAAAGTCGTCCCTGTCTAATTGAGAGAAATAGAAGAAGAAGCAGAGAGCATCCAATGTGTGTGGAAGAGCTAGAAACATTACTATATACTTGGCTTCTGCACATGGACTCTGACTGATCTTGCTAACTATAGAAGCAGCTCAAAAGTTGGTGCAACAAATTTCAACTACAGTAACAGGTTGCTCTAGAAATGGAAAAGACGCTATGGGGTGAATGAACAACTTCGACATGGTGAAGGTGATGATGCTAATTCTGCTGGTTGTAAAATTGCAAGAACTGACATTCCTACAACCTTGGCTGGTGTCAATCCCAATCTTAGCTAGTATAACTTTGACAATACAGATCTCCTCTTCCGACAGTTACCAAGAAGGACAATAGCGTCTGTAAATGCCAAGGGAAGAAAGGGAAAAAAGTTGGCCAAAGATCGTGTCACAGTTGGTCTTTTTGTGAATGCAACAGGAACTGCGACAAATTCGTACCCATTGTTATTGGGACTGCTAAGAGTCCTCCTTGCTTTGGAAGGTGGAAGCCTGCTGATATTGGTGTGCAGTATTATTACAACAAGACTGCATGGATGAATGGTAAGGTGTGTTGCCGTTCTTTGATCATTTGTCATGCATCTTGTGATGGACAATGCTCCTTCCCACACCTTACCCCATGATGCAGCTTTATGATAGTGAATGGCTAAAAGATTTTTCACTCAATAATCTTGTCATCTTCCTGCCACCAAATACCACTGCAATTGTGCAGCCTCTTCATGCTGGCATCATCAAATCATTTAAAGCTGAAGACACATTTCTTGTGGAGCAGCTTAAATTAGAAGTTCAAGATGTCAGCAAGTTGAAGCCTAACATAAAGCAAGCAATGAGTGGGTCAATCGTGCTCTGCAAGAGGTCAAGACAGCAACTGTTGTCAACTGCTGGAGAAAGATTGCCATTTTACCATCAATCAAGATGGAGGCATAGGATAGAGTAGATATCTTTTTGAACCCTGACAAGCTTGTCAATTTGGATGCTGAGCGTGAGATAGAGGATGATCCACTGAACGATACAGCTCCAACACAATCTGTTGTTGATGGAAGCGAGGAATCTGTTGAAGATTCTGTAGATAGTATTAAACCTCCACATGTCTGTCACTCTTTAGGAGGATCGTCGCTATATTGCAGCCATTTCCTTCTTCCTGTCTGAGAATGTGTCTATAATGCCAAAAGCGAGCAACTGGTGTTAGCTGCAGTAACTATTCAATCTTCTTTGTAGCATATGACAACAACAGTTCATCAGCAAAGCAGTTTGTATCAGTTTTTACTAGCTCAAACATGCTTGAGTAGATGTGCTGCAATTTAATTGAGAATAAAAGTTGACAAAAAATGATAGTACATGTAATCAAGTAACTATTAAAAAGAGGGTTTTACCTCTATCACCAATGCGGTAGCGTTGGTATGTAGGTTGAGTTTGTGTTCAGTTCTTCTGTAAAAGCAAGTATCAGTATCAACCGTGTATGTACAAAGCTGATTTCTACACCAAACCTCTGCACGTGCACCGGAGCAGGTCCATGACTACTCAAATTTGTCATTACAGTGCATGGTTCCCTCTCGAGGGACCAACCCCTGGGTAAAATTTCTTGATGACGCGAACGCTACACCTTCCAGTTCATTCGAACACACGCCCACACCAGTCCTTTGTAGACTGTATGTGTTGCTGCCTTCTGCAACACTTCCAGCAATTGAACACTCTATGCTGATTGAAGCCGCTCTTCTACCGCTAGCGTTTCTCTCCAAATTCAGATTGCATTTTCACCAAATCCAACCTACACATTTCTTGTACCGAGAGCTACACAGGGAGTGTGTCGAATTCTACCATCACTGTCCACCTCGCCAAATGCATACTGTACATCCCTACATCGCACCATTTTCTAATTATAGAGACACTACAATATGTGTTTATACCTTACTAACTAGAAAATGGTGCAATGTAGGGATGATGTATTGTTCAGTCAGTTTGTATACAAATGATGTCACAGCACACCCTCACATGGTCTTGTTTCTATTCTTTTTGTACGGCAACCCTACACCTTTCTCATTTTTCAAAATGTTTTCACACTTGCAAGGATATTACCTTTAGGATATTGCTGCCACACCAAAATATCGTTATAGGGGTAGTGCTACTGTGTGTTTTGAATTTCACTACTTGATGATGACAGTTTTAGCGATCTTATAGAATTACGAGTTTTAGATAGATTTATTTTAAGTAGTGTGCTTGAAACAAAACTATGTCCAAATTCTTAGTGCCCCATGACAAGTCAATCATTTCATTAGAAGGCATACAACTGATGAAGTAAAGGTAACAACACATAATTCAGTTATGAGTACTTCTTTCACAAAGAACAACTGTCATTTGCGCTGTTGCCAACTTTGTACATAGTCTTGTCGGGTGTTATGTAGGTTGATTTTGTGTCTTGCACGACACAACTCTTTCAGCAGCACTATTGCATCCATATATAGATTTCAGAAATATAGCTGAACATAAAACCTGGTCAAATAATGTAAACACAAAACCTACTAACCCTGGATGTCTACAAAAGCTGTGTCCAAAAATGCCTAATTGCCTTACACTATTCTCAGCATACGCGTCCTATCAGCTACAACAGATAAAAAATGATGTCAGTACTGAAAGTTACACTCCTTATCACAGGAGACTTCTCACAAGTCACATGGTTTGGGAAAATACTCCAAAAGTGCCAAAGGTGTTGCTAAATATGTATGTCAGGGTTTCCCTACGAATACTGAGTGCAGTAAATTTTTGATATTAACTAGTTAATAAATTAATTTTACTGATTGATACCAAGTAATGATTGCTATCAGTCAGTGTCGTGCAGGGCTGCTTCTTAAAGTCTAAAAACCTTAGAGAAAAGACATGTTGTGTGCACTAGCAAACACTCACACAGTGACACTTGGTATCACAAAAACATGATTCACGATGATTGGTTTCCTTTGTACCTGTACTTCTAGACATTGATTCACTGTTAAATTTTTCCTTATCACTTGCATGAGCACTGCTGCTCATCGAAAGAAGACACTTTATTATGCATGACAGAGACATGGCATTCACTCATTCTAGGCTGAATATGCAAAACTCGAGCAAAGCAGACCTACTCAAACAGGAAAACCCTGGTATCTCTACACACAAAAAACAAGTGTGTGTTTGTCTGTTTACTAATTTCTTCATATCAGTCTAGATACACAGAAAGTTGCCAAATACCAGTCATCTGAGTGTGTCACTAACATAAAAGAGCACATTAGAGTCATTATTGCTTTGTGCAAGAGAACCTTATCAAGTTATGTACAAAGTACAGGGCGTTGTTATTCTTGTTCCATATATGTCCATGACTTTGCATGCATACTCAACTAGTAATTGAAGCTGCATTTCATTGCTTCCACAGCTATATAATACGAGCCTTCTGAAAACACAATAGGACTGTTGTGAAGAATCATAAATTTCGACGGTAGTTCTTTCTAAGCGCACTACTTGTAAAATCTATATCTAAAATCATACATAGCGACTGTCGTTTCCCATGACGGCAAAGTCTACAAATAGTCTGTAGTTGTTGAAGTACAGTAACAAGAGTACATAAGGACATAAAAATCGCTCATGGTTATGCAATGTTAGATTACTATATAAATGTCATAAAACAAGAAAACAATTGATTTCGCAATAGCAGCTGGTTACAGATAAGTTCTGTTTGTTTATACCTGACAAAATCTGGCAATCACAACATGAAAAGCACTGTTCTGGTATGAAACTCTTTCATAAACATTTCACAGATCTGACTGGCAGTTCGCCCATTGTCTCTGATTGCCATGTATAACAAAATAGAAATACTGCTCCATGATTGGGCCCCACACAGGTGTGGCACACACCCGAAGAGTGCCAAGACATAGTCACACACATAGCCACATAACCACAAACATAGCCCACACACCAAACGTCACAGTATACATTTCAAGTAGCTACTTGCCAAGTCTTGTGACATCTAAAATACTCTTATGGTTCATAACTAAATACAGTAAAACCTCGCTAATCCGGACCTCGTTAATCCGAACCCTCGCTAATCTGGACGACTTACATCACCCGGCCTCGCATCTCCAGAATATGTTGGGAATTCTGAGGCAGGTTAAATCCGGGAATCATTGCTGTGATTCAAAAATATCTGCGTCTGATGTACGTAACGGCAAGCTGTCTGGCAAAAATAAGAGCAAGAAGGCTACACATCGTCACAAGACATTGACAATAGACGAGAAGATCGCTATTCTTGATGAACTGGCAACATCTTACGCTGCAATTGCAGAGTGGTACAGAGTAGGCCGAAGCACAATTGGTGACATCAAGAAAGAAGTGGATCTGCAACAATTTAAAAGAAAGCTGACTGAAAAGACACGCGTTTCTTTAATCCAGACGACTTCACTAATCCAGACAGCTAGACATTGAGCGCGGAACAAGGCTGTCCAGATTAGTGAGGTTCTACTGTACCATATTTCTGTGAATAGTGCCCCCTGCGGCAATAGTTTTCCTAGTTCTGAAACATGGGGCATTATTATCTCACAAAAACTACACAAACAACAGGAACAAACAACCCTAATCCAATCTTACAGTCTCGCCAAAACTAAAGTAATCTAATATTACAATCCTAACTACTAAAACCATAATTTAATCTACCCCAGTGAGGCATTAATTAATCGAGTATGGTGCATTATGATTTTGTTTTAGGGTCAGCATGGGGCTTATTTGAGCATGGGGGACTGATTGTGGAATACAGAAAGTGCAGTACAGACTTTCTTAGAGTTTACACAATCGCTTTGTAGTCTTTGAAACCCATACGCATAAGTACAATATATGTCTCTATATCTATAAAAGTCTAATCTGTCTGTCTGTCTGTCTGTCTGTCTGTCTGTAACATGCACATGCCACGAGAGACGGCCGCTTTCCTGCCGTTCATGACTGGGCTTCGCTCTACTGGGATCGAGTGTATTCTCTACTAGCGGACAGAAGTGAGTCATGAATGGGACATCTGTGGTGGCAATCAAAACCATCTGGCTATCTTCTTACCACAATCGTATTATCTACCAAGAAGGCACGAGTATTCTACACAGGACATACACATGTCTACTGACTGAATTGTATAATGGGAAATTATGTTATTAACCTTTCCCGGGCGAAGAACGGGCTAATGAGCTAGTTATAGATATATGTCTAAATCAATAAATTTCCAACCCTTGTATCCTCGTAATCCTTGGCATACAGCTATGCATATGTGGTGAGTCAATCTCATCAAACAATATAGAGCTATACGCCAAAATTTCAGAACAAAGTAATCAAGTGAGTCATCTCAGTGATATGCAATTGCATATCATAGAGTATTTAACATGTATTAAAAATTCTTTTATGTTAATTTCAATTAATCAGTGAAACATCTCACATTCTTTCCAATATCAGAAGGTAGTAATAAGAATTTTGCTCCATACTCTTCTCCAGTTACACATCTGTTATCCATCACTGTAAGCTGCTTGATTCCTGCTAAAGCAATGTTCTTACACACTTCAGCTCCTAAACCACACATGCCCACAACAAGAACAGTTGATGCTTGAAGCCTAGAAAAAAATACAATAAGAATGTCTAAACCAGTAAGTTACTAATATCTTAGATAAATTCTTGTGCCCAGTTGAACAGCCCTGTGCCATATTTCATAAAATTAAATACACTGTGCACATGCCATGCCATTTCAAAAGTCTATATAGCTTATCAGATTACTAAAAACTTGGATAAATTCCTGTGTTGCAGTTGAACAGTCATGTTCCTCATTTCATAAATAAAAATACACATTGCAACTTGCCATGCCATTTAAGGTTTATATAGCTTATCAGAGTTGTGGGTAGCAAGTGTGGCTTTTTCCTTGCTCCTATGTAAACTTAGGACTCTAAGCAAAGATCCTAACGCCTTGACAACGACTACTATGCCATCCATCTTTGTAGCTATGCCACTATGTTTATATAATTGCTACTCTAGTGAGTCCTCTCCAAAGCTGTCATATATTGGGAGGCCACTCTTCGATGTAAAGTCTTGTTCACATAAATTGTGTTCAATGAGAATTATGGCTATGTATAGTTGGCAACTAGGACTGCCCAGCAAAAATGTAAGTAAATTTAATCAATTGATTAGCAAAGTACAAATATGCGAGATGGGAGCATCGCTTCTATCACTTAGAAGGTCTTGTAATGCAATTGGTGCAAGCATGCAGTTGCAGCCTTTAGTACTTCACATTCACAATTGCAAAAATCGAGAAAAACTTGCAACCGAAGGAATCCGACAACACTCGTAGCTAGTGCCTCCCCTTTTCTATTAGTAGACGGCGAAAAGGTAAAAGAGCTGATATGCAAGACTAATCCAACATGTTACCACTTAGCAGCATTGTGTACCATTTCTTTTTAGGAGTGAGTTGCATGCATGTAAATGTGGATTGCTTCGTCAGGTATGACAAACGACAAGAACCCTACCAGTTTAGCATTATGGCATGCATGGCACGCACTGTTGTGTGCATTTTGATGAACAACTCAACACCGTAGTCTTACCCCACCAGAATGCGGTGAGATAATGAGAGCAACAAACATCAAAAAACTTGCTTTTAGACCATTTCCGCCAAAAGTACACAGAGGAGGAGGAGCTTGCTATAGAAGTCTACATGATTGCTACCAGGTGTTAGTAGTTATATACTTTCGGAAATTCCCCTTGATCAGAGCGTTAAATGAACAAAATGTAAGATTGCAAGTTTTGCCAACCAGAACTGGAATGCAAGGGAGGGAAGGTAATTTGAACCCAAAACTTTGCCTCCCTGCTAGGCCTTAATTGTCATAAACCTGGCTAGAACCCTGAGACTTGAAGGTATCTTTTTCATCATTGCATGTGTCTTGCACAAACTAGTTGGCTAGAAACAGCTATCTTCTCCAACAACCCAAAAGAATCAAGAGATTTTTGACTAGAGTGGTAAGATATGAATGGTGGATTACCATAACATGCCTTGAAGTGCTTACCATCCACTTCTATAATTGAGATTGACGATTACTAAAAACCTTGCCTACACTGTTCTCTCATCTGCCACAAAAGAGAAATGATGCGCCATTTCCAACATCTTGTCTCCTCAAGAACATAACTACAGCATACTTTGTGATACACGACTGCCTCCGAGCCAAAAGGTTGGTACACTGCCTGCTGCCACTGCCATTAAAACAACAAGTTTCTTGGAAAAACGCAAAAAAATTCAGATGTGATTCTTGGCAGTACTACACCATTTTCAGATCACTTCAAAGTCGCATTATGTCAATTTAAATTCATACTTCCGTCAGTTGCATTATGTCATTGTTGGCATTAATACAAATTGGCAGTATGTCAAATCAGATTCATCCAGTATCATTTCAATTTGGTCACTTGTCATTTCAAATTCATTCAGTCATTTCAAATTGGTCAACTGTCAATTCAAATTCATTCAGTCATTTCAAATCTGTCATGAGTGATTTCAAATTCGCTACTGACGCACATCATGCCAATTGCACACAACTGCGATTTTATTTATTGATCACAATAAATTGAAACCGCACATACATATACATTCTATTCAGTAAACTGAGCAAATACGCTGCATTATATACACAAACAATATTCTAGCAATACAGTACACAATGAATTACAACACCAAGTTAATTATGTCATCTCATGTCAATTTCCAAGAGGGGCCTCAGAAATCACCTCTTTCCATACTACATAACCGTTGGCCAGTGCTGACAATGACTAAAATAATGGAAAACCAGCAGCAGATCTAAAGTTGATTCAACTCCTTTAGCAATTTCTTTCATAATTTGGCATTTATGTGCTACCTGCATGCTTTATATGTGCCCTGTGAAGCCAGTTTTGCACAGATAGTCTGTCTTCTTGATACTGCTTTCACGAATAGTCTAATTAGTAAAGTACGGTAGAAGTTTGCTTAACTGGTTAGTGCACATCCAAAATACTAAGCAAAGTAATCAACATGAATCTACACCATAATTAGCATGGCACAGTGAATCTAAAATAACTCATGAACAGATTTGAAATAACAGTGAACAAATTTGAATTGACAGTTGACCAATTTGAAATGATTGTGAATGAATTTGAAATGACATATAATACCAATTTGAACTGACAACGTATGAACTTGAACCGACAAAGTACAAATTGCATAATGCGAATTTGAAGTGGCTATGAACAAATTTGATCTGGAAATGGTGTAGTCAAAATGGAAATACTTGTTGGGGCGAGCTTCAGTCAGAACAAACATGAAACACAATGATTTGCCAAAATGTCTTGGATAGAAAAAACTCGTGTATATAGATAGTTAAACACAAATTGATTGGTACACCTCCATAATGCAGAACGTAATCCACTTTGTGGTATACATTGACGTGATTGCTCACACGTTGTCACTATACATACTTCAGCAAAGAAATTTGCCTGTGTAAATTTGGGTACTTCAAATCAAGCTACAAGCATTTCATTCACAGCCAGACGTTGACAAACACTTGGACATCGCAGAGAACAGGCAAGTGTAGGTATAACGCTAATGTAAATGTCTTTGTAAAAGCAACGTGTTCTCACATTTAGTTGCATTTTTGGCTGAGGTTGTCCAGCCACCGATCTCTACGAGCTTGAACCTGTTTTCACATTCTCTTATTAGTCCCATGGGAATTGCGCACAGCAACCTGGAGAGCCGTACAGCTATTACACTTATACCTGCATTGTGACATAACAAACCATGTCTCAAAATCAACATCATTTCCGGTAGATCGGCCTAACACACATCTCAACACAGTACACACTACAGTGTTCTAGCCAGGATTATTTGCCAACCATCAAATGACGTCATTAAATATAATGACGTCATTAATGACATCATCAAATGTTTGATGTTGACATATTTGGTAATGAAATCATAAACTACTTTATCTGTTTTCTAGTTGTATTAGAATCAGATGCAACATAACAAAGACAGAGAGAGAGAGAGATAATACAGTAGGTTATTACAATGACAAGTTGACTTAAAACTGGAATCATAAGCTGACCTAAAAGAGTAAGGGTGTACAGTACAAACCTTAAGATTAAAGATAAATAGTAATTAGTAGAACACCTGCTGCAACAACAGTCACTCATTAGCACTTCTTGTGTGAAAGGTCAACAGGAATTCACTTCAAACACCAACAAGGAGACCATGCACTCCCTAAGATTACCAGATGTTTGACATGAGAATATGTATTGTTCTGTAGCAACATTGAAACATTCAAGACCACTAATGCCTTTAGATCCGTGATCCCACACTATGCATGCTAAGGCTTTCCAATTCTGTCCCAACTGTCAATAAATGGTGTTTTCCCTACTCCAAAGGTCCCTTCCCTCTCCCAACCGTCATTTTGACGGTACTGACGGTACTGGCGAGAACACTGCACTACACACAGAAAGGGTCTCACCAAGGCTTGCCCCAATTATTGTAACAGCAGCAGACACAAGTCCTTCCACACACTGTTTGCCATCAGGAAATCGGTTTGGCAAATATTAAGATGGTTATCTCAGTTTCACTGCTAGTGTAAGTTAATTAATTAAAGCTGCCCGCTCAGGAATTCACGCACACGTGCAGACACACCCACGCAAACTTGAAATTGTGCCTTTATTCACACATTTACCATTTACCAGTTTGAGATAGCTTGCTGTTGAACGACAAAGAGATTTCTCAATCTTTTCCTTGTGCACGATAGATGCGCAATCCGCATTGTAGGCAGTGTCCGGCATTTCTCCATAGCTACTTTCATGCTCCAAGTTTCGGATGCCATCATGATGTATGATAATGCTCTGGTTTCCATCCATTTCTGGGTCATGTGCAACAAGAAAATGATCGAGAAAGCACTTTGTCGTTCAACAGGAAGCTATTTCAAGATGGTAAATGGTAAATGTGTGGATAAAAAACTTAACACACTTGTCATTAGTCTTCTCGAAATGTCAAGCACGAAGAGCAAAACTGCTGTGATGAACAAGAATGCAATTCGCATCTCTTTGTGCTAGCAATAAAGAGTGTATGTCATAGAACGTGGAGCACCCTAAGAAGTTCCCTTGTTCTGCTTTGCTATGACACAACTTGAATCGTGGTACGTTTCAAGATTGCGTGGGTGTGTCTGTGCGTGCGAGGTGAATCGTGAGTGGGCACTTTAACTATATAAGCCACTACACAAAGTTACTGCAATTAAGATCCATTCACTAGGAAGTGCAAAGATTTAAGCGTGTGCATCATAAATGCAAAATAAGTAGCCTGTTCTTGACACCTAAACTTGAGCCAGTCTCTCCCTGCCCCTTCCGTTCCCAGTATGTCACTCTGAAGCAGCAGAGACTGGTACCAGACCACAATCTTCTGTCGCAATTTACTTTGACGAGTTGCCTAATGCACGATCTTTTCATGCTTCAAACAGGCAGTGTTACATAAACGACTTCCGAAAGCAGTTTAGTGGTCGCCACTTGTACCATAATATCCTGCATTTGTTAGTAATTGCTTTCCTCTTGACAAGTGAATTCTTCTATAGCATACCTTATAGAAAATACTTCGACCTTCACAAAATAGCATGTAAACAAGGAGTACATGGCATCTTCTGCTGCTGCGAAAGAGCTTCTCAGCCAAGAGAATGAACCCAACACAAGATGTGAATGCAATACTCACATGGCCTCCACTAGCAACCAGACCACCTGTTGATAAATAACGTACCGTATTTCTCTGTACTCCCAGATGTGGCGTTTAAATGAAGGCGACGTATATTCGAGTTTGGCATTTAATTGAAGAAATAACATCGTGATCGGTAACGGAAATACAAATACCACAATCGAATAAACACCACATTTCATCTATTGCTTAAATTTTAAAGGAAAAATCCTACGGCTTCTTTGGAGGCATACGTGAGGCAAACATTTCTTTAGACTACTCCAATACTGTTTCACGACACGACGTCTCAAGGTGTGAAATGTGTACCAGTATTGTAAATGTTGTTCCCTTGAAAAAGTGTCAAACCTACAGCAGGACAGAGAGCCTTTAACAAATAAACGCCACCCTCGAATAAATGCTACACTCGTTTAAATGCTGCAGTTAGAACCCTTGGTAAAATTAAATGCCACAGTGTTTAATCAAAGAAATACGGTAAATGTACAGACTGGAAAAGGCAGTCTGGTACAGTCTCTTTCCACATCAGAGTGACATACAAGAACTTTAGAAGATAGAGTCTTACAGATTATCGGACGCTGGCATATCGGACATTGGCATATGAAAACAAGACGAATATTTCTTGTATCTAAGGCACGAATGTAAAGAGTAGTCACATGGTAACCTGACATACTAGATTCAGCTTGATCACTTGACATATTACTATTCACGGGGCCAAAATAGAACTTCCGCTGCTTTCCCTCCCTCCCCCCCCCATATATCGGACACACCCATCAAATATCAGACAGCTGCTGGTTTCTGCTTTCGACGGTACCACAGTTCACTGTCTGCACCTTGACATAATAGGTACATGTCTCTTCTACTCGCAGTGATAACAACAGATTGACAGCTCTGCGCGTTGCTCTTCAGGAAACTGAAGAAGAGTAGGTCATGTTCTGTAATATCAAACACCCAATTTGCTTGATGCAAGAGCAATATAGACGAGGACCGCAATGAATTCTGTTAATGGTGACTGCAAATGTCTACTACATGCCCACAGAGCACGGAAAGTCTTTGACTCGTCTCTGTATCAAACAAAAGAAGTAGATCATGAAATGACTCCTATGATGCACGTATGCGCAATATAGACACGGAATAGACAACTATGATCGCAAAAAGCCGTGTTCTACATGTCAAGGTGACGTGTGTATGATGTGGCGGTAGGGTCTGGCTACGTGAGGCTATATACTGCTCTGATCAAGCCCATCAGCTACCGTCTACAGCCGTCTCTAGATTCACTTGTTTGCAAACGATGGCAATGTTCAGGATGTGCTAGATGAGGGAGGGCTATAAATGTTCTCAGTTTAGCACTCGTAGATTCATTCATTTGTTTGCAAATGACCATTTAGCTAATTCTGACAGCCATTTAGCTAATTCTTTTGATACAGAGACAAGACAAAGGCTCTTCATGCTCGTCGGACATGTACAAAACGTCTGCAGTCAGTACAATTCATCGCGGTTCTTGCCTATTTACACTCACATCAAGCAAACTCGAGTGTCCAATATTAGAGAACAAGACCCACCCCTCTTCTTCAGCTTCCTGAAGAGCAATGTGCAAAGCTGTCTGCTGTTATCGCTACGAGTAGAAGAGACATGTACCTATTATTTCAAGGTACCAACAGTGAACTGTAGTACCGTCAAAAGAAAAACCGACGGCTGTCTGATACTTGATGGACGTGTTCGATATACGAGAAAAGTAGTGGAAGTTCTATTTTGTCACCTTGAATAACAATACGCCAAGTGATCAAGCTGAATCTAGCACGTTGTGTTACCATGTGACTACTCTCTACATTCATGCCTTAGATACAAGAAATCTTTGTCTGGTTTCCGTATGCCAGTGTCCAATATTGGAGAGTGTCTGATAATTGATGTAAGACTCTAATTGTATAGATTACACAAATTGATTTGCCTCAGTCACCTGCCTGCAATGCCACACGACAATATTTGTCCCTTTAACAAAAGTCTCAAGAATGTAAGCCACCCAAAACAGCATCACTACTACAGAGCACAATGGAGATGCAAGAAAACAATGAAAACCCACCTTTTGACTGTTGAAAGAATATTCAAAGAATGCAATGTCTTCCTCAGTACAAAAAATTAAACTTCAAAATTGCAGTTGCAAAAGTAATTGATTTCTACTTGCCTGCCCCTCAGTACGTCTCCCTCTATCCGTCCGTCCGTCCGTCCCTCTCTCCCTCCCTCCCTCCCTCTCTCTCTCTCTCTCTCTCTCTCTCTCTCTCTCTCTAATACATACCCGGGATCTGTCTATCTGTGTCTGTCTGTCAGCTATTCCATCAGAAGGGTTTCATAGGTCCATTCCCATTTGCTTTGTCTATACACCCAGTTATCAATAGGCTTCAAAAGAAGCACAGCAATTTAACTATTTTGAATTAATTGGATGACATCTTTGTGGATGGCTATAGTCAACAGTATGAGTCAGTGCTAACTGATCTACGGAAAGAGTTCCAAACAATTAACCTGAAAATTTGTGATAGAAAGTGTGAAATATATTTGCCATCAGCCAAAGAGAATAATGTAAACAGATTCTCAGTTCCCATAGTACCGTCTGGTGTTGATATCTTTGGGGTGCCCATTGGTAATGATTCTTATGTCCAGTCTAGATGTAGCAAATCAGCGGCTGCAGGTGAAGGCCTCTGTTCTCAACTGCTCAACTAGAATGATCCTCACAGTGCACTTCTCTTACTGCGGCACTGTCATGCACCTACACTGAATCATTTAGCAAGGTGTGTGCCTCCTCCAGTTTTACACCAAGCTTCTCACATTCATAATCAGCTTTCAAGAGATACTTTTGCAGCAATATTGGGGTTGAGTGCACTTGACGAGCTGACATGGAAGCAAGCATTTCTTAAGATCGAGTTGGGAGGTTTGGGCATTACAAACTTGACACAAATCTCTGCTGCTGCTTTTGTGGGTTCATGGTGCTATTCAATGAGCACAATTCCTCAAAGATTTCCATCTACAGTAGATCTGCGTGACAGCTTCAACTGTGCAAGTTCACCTCCTTTCTATCAGCATCTTTGCAAGACAATAGCAAGCCTTCCTTCCACCTTAGGATCAGATGGGGAGACACTCATACCTCAATCTTTGTCTGGGCATGGCAAATCCAGTCAAACTCCAAAATCGCCTGAGCTCGGATATTGCTAAAAGGAATGCAGCAACATGTACTATGCAAGCCTCCTCTGTCAAACATGCTGCAAGGATAAGGTCTTGTCAAGGCCGTGGAGCAGGATCACGGCTTCAAGCTATTCCTTCAGCACCAAAATTTGTTCTGAAGTCCTCAGAATTTCGTGTGGCAGCATTTTTGAGACTTGGTATTCCTTTTCCATATTCCCAGATTGTTACCAAGTGTGATTGTGGTACAAGTCTTGATGAACATGGTTATCATCTATTGACCTGGAAGTTTGGCGGGGGCCCAGTATGGCAACACAACACAATCGTGTCAACTTAGGCTAAATCTTTAGACGATTTAAGTATTCCTCATCAAGTTGAGCCAAGAAATAGGTATATTGACTCTGAGAACAGGCCGGATATAACAACATATGATCCCACTGGACACTTGACAAATGACCTGGACATTTCACTTGCTCGTCCACATTCTTGTGACGCCGTACAATCAGCTGCCAAAATATCATGTTATGCAGCTGACAAAATATGGTCAACAGCAGTCTATAGCAAGATCTGATACAACATGTATTCTACTGGTTTTTGAACACTTTGGTTTTTGGGCCCTATGGCTGAAGACTATCTCGATAAGATCTCCAAAATTTCAAAAGATGCAAATGGAAAAAGCAGTGAAACAGACTGTAGAGATAGATGGAGAAAGCAACTGTCTGTAGTTGTACAGTCTTACAACTCTTGTGTGATTTTAAAAAGTTGTCGAAGTTGTCTAAGTGCAATTTTGATGATTTTCTGTATGATAAAGACGTTCAACATTTTGTTCATTGACTGTTATTGTTATGCATACGCAGAGTTGCCAACCTGGAATACTGAAAATGCGTGAGATCTCAGATTTTCATCAGTACTTTATATCTGCATATAGGCGTGGCCACAAAACTAATACCTAAATAACTAAAAAACAACACAGTGTGTCAATACGCATTAGACAATAATTAACTAGCAAGTACTCGCAGAATTAGAATTTCTGCTAGTAAGGATAAACCAATATAGTTTACGCATGCAGTAAATCAGTCTCGCGTAATCAGCTCCTCCCTCTTTTGGACTTCCTGAGGATGTCCGAAAGTTGAAAAGGAGGAGGGAAATTTGGGATGCGTGGACTAGTACAGTAGTAGAATTGGCTGAATATGTTTGACAGCTTCAGAACTAGACTTGCTTAGGGTTGGTTATTCGTAATGATCGATAACTTTACGGCAGTCTCGTTAGATTTTATATTTCTATCAGACACTACAGATTTTTACGTGAATCTATGGTGTACCTACAGTTTCACTGTACACGTGTGACTGGGTCTAGTTCCAGCAATGTAAAAGTTGCGTGAGATCTGGGTTCCTTGCGTGTGAGTTGGCAACCCTGATCATACGTAAAGCTAGCGATTGTTATTGGTAGAGTAAGAGTTCAAATATAACAATCTGTCTGTCTGTCTAACACATATAATTCGAAATACGATGAAATAGCTGATAGCACACTACATGTCTGTTTGTGATTAACAAAATCAGTTTACTTAGCACTGGAATCTGATAATGAACTAAAACGCATCTCTAGCTCTCAACCTTCGTTCCAGACATGCACAAAGTGTTACCTTTTCTGAGCGTCCAGTCCCCAAAGTCTTATTTGTCTGTCATACTTTGCGGCCTCAGCTTCAGATATTACGCGGGCTGCCATGTCAAAGGAAGATAATCGGCTTGCGAGGTACTGGCCAGGTCTACGCATGCGTAATTCAAACGTTGTCTAAGCCTATCTCAATTCTGTGACAATAAATTGATACTGCTACTAAAAGAGCGCACAAATTTTATTCTTCGAGCTTAGGTTTACAGTTTTCTACTGAGATAGCTCTCACGTGACAGCAGGTTTCCATTGCCTTCAACACGCCTGCGCATTGATCCGCACGTGTAGGAACACATGTCGTCCGGCGTGTGTGCCAGTTTCGCCACAAATGGCGACATGCTGGCAGTTGCCTCGGCAGATGGTCGCGTACGTGTATGGGATGCAAAATCAGGAGACGTTCGCCACGATTTTTTACCTGAAGACCTCGCTGGGGCAGCAGTCACATGTTTGGAGTGGAGAGCAGAAGCTGCGGCTGGGGAGCTGGGAAGTGATGGGATGCTGGTAAGGTGCTCACTAGCACATTGAGGGAGTTGAACAGTGCAGCAAACTGCAGTACTGAATTGTAGAGAAATTCACATGCTGACCAAGGAGTGGACATACTTACAAACAGACAAACAGACAGACTAGATTTTGACAGACAGGCTGATGATCAGACAGACAAAATCAGTCATTCAGTCAGTTGATTAGGCAGGCATGAAGGCAAGAGAGTAGAGACAGGAGTAAACAATATTTGTTTGTTTTTGGAATGTAGCAATTCATGTTTGGTAATATACAACCCAAATTTGTGTCTAACCCAGATTTTTTGTGTTGATTGTGTAGTGAGGTAAATGATAGACGTGACACAAACGTTCCAACAATTTTTGTATTAACTGAGTGCATTGCACTCAATGCTTTATTGAAGCATGATGCAAATGTTCTAACAATTTTTTTGTACTAACTGAAGTGCATTGCATCTATTGTAATGCTTTATTGAAGCATTAGGTCTGTCTGTGAATGTTGTTTGTAATGAGTGGTATTTTAATAGTCTTTTTCTTTTTGCTTATTGCATTGGGTTGTCGCATAATATTGTCGTGCTCAACCAGATCAGTCTGGTTTGTAAAGTCTATTACAAGTACCGGAAGCAACCTCTGCTTCAGAAGTACTTAGACTATCAAATAAATGCATTTAAACTAAACTGTGAGTTAATTATTAGAGGTTGAAAATTGATTTCAAATTTTCCAGATGTCTAGGAGAAAACGCTCAAGAGCTCACACCAAGTATGATAGAGTTATTGCTGGAGGAACGTTGTCTGGTAACATTGTTGTTCTCAATGTCGATCAAGGCACCAGTGATTGCACATTAGTAAGAATATATATGTTTCTTTGAGTGCTTTATATTTAAACTAGCTCACCATCTCGTTCTCCACACAGTCAGATTAGATATGAATATTACTAATGGTTAGTAAATTTCTATAAATTAGAACAGGGTGAATGAGATATACTTCATGAATGCATACAATGATAAATTAATTAACTACAACTAATATTTATTATGAAGTGTGTCTAAGTGTATCTCTGAAGAAATTCTCATGAAAATTTTGTTCAGGAGTATATCCCGTTCAATGATATCCCGTTCTAAGATTATCGATTATTAGTTAATATTCTGTTGAAGACAAAAAATGTAACCGAGTGTCCTGTTTCACAAATTCCTGTTGATTGGATTATTGATTGTTAGTTAATGTCTCGTTCAAGACAAAGAAAATGACTTAATTACCTGAAGCTCAGATATCCAGGCTGAGGGTATTAGTAGTCATCTGACCAACAACCGTATGATCGTATTTATACTTGATTAGCACAGATGCAAATGAAGCTATTTCGACCAATAGACGAGAAGTGGTGTCATTACCGACCAATAGACGAACGCGGTGTCGTCATAAGGCTCCACCTCTCTTTCTTTGCTACAGCTATGCTACGAGAATTCGGCCATCAGGCGTCCATCCTGTATATGGTGTTTAGTCCTTTGCTTTACATAAGGGTTTAGCACATAGAATCAACGCTTAGTGTACCTTTGCACGTGCATGTTTCCAATGAACAACCAGGCGTCTAGAGAGCAAAGGTGCTGGATTTAGGCACCATGCAGTACGGGTAGCTGTACCTGACTTGTAACATTTTACTTGTTCCACAGTGTTTCTGTATAGTAAATCTGCTGTCTGACAGCTTAAATTTTGGTGTGTTTGGCTGAGCGGCCGCGGTGTTTTGCAAAGATCACTAGTTGCCTTTAACAGAAATTTGGCACTTCATGGGAAATTGCAAAGGGAAATGTGCATTGTCCATGACAGCCCGTCTGTGTTACACGAAGCGACTGACCTGTAAGTACGTAAATCTGGAGACGAGTTTACACCTTTGCACCTTTGTTTAGCTAAACGAATGTATTGGAAACTTTAGCTGAGATGAGTGATTTGGGCAAAAATGTCAGTATGCAAAACATTATCACATGACAAGATATGTACACGGGTTGAGGGTTTAGCAATGTAGTGCTTCTCTATTCATTTATTGTTGTCTGCATTTATGAAGTATATCTCATTCACAGAATTAGCAGTTGTGGACAGTTCTTATAAAGTTAATTAACGTTGTATGCAAATTTATGTTGTATGAGTATCCCGATCTGACAATTTATCATTAGGTATATCTTGTTCACATGCATTTTTACTGAAGAATTAGCAGTTGGACAGAATTTTCATAAAGAATTTTGTTCAGAGTTATATCCCATTCAGTGATATCCCATTCTGAGATCAATTATCTCAAAGTAGAATATATGTCGTTACAGATCTCATACTTTGCCCAGGCTGATTGCATGATTGATTATTAGTTAATATTCTGTTACAGACAATTAAAATTCAAAGACACAGATATATGCAACAATGTCTTGTTTTGACGTCCCGGAAATAAACAATGTAAATAATGGCAAATGGCAAACAATAAAACCACTTGTTGCGGAACGTTTCTAGTTCAACGAAAGAAATCAGGGCCCGTATGTAGCAGCTTTACGAAAGCTAACGCAATGTTACGAGTTCATCAGGTTTCTGGATGAAGCACTGCGAGACAAGTTAGTTTGTGGGTTGCAGTTGAGTGACATACAGAAGCGTTTACTTACTGAGGATAAGATTCCGTACAAAAATAGCCTTGGAAATTGCTCTGTTTGTGGAAACTGTTACAAAAGACACATTACAATGCCTTAACTGTCAACCTTGATGACGCCGGAAGAAGTACACAAAACAGAGCAACGGGGTCTAGTACGGAGCAAACCAACGGGACAAGTTTGTTATCGTTGTGGCGGTCCAACACATGTGGCGTTCAAATGCAAACATAGAGAGACAGGGTGTAACTCTTGTGGTAAGAAGGAGCATTTGGCAGGCATGTGTCGCTCCAAACAGAGGAGATCTTGCCACTTTGATACAACCAGGTATGTCGATATGTCACAAGCAGTAACAGCGGAAGAAGTTGTAACAATTGATAGTAGCCGTACACTGCACATTAAAGCACAACTGAAGTTGGCTGGACAGGATGTTACAATGGAAGTGGATACAGGGGGTAGTGTCTCCTTCATGCTATTACAGCAGTGGAAAAGGTTACAGCTACCTATGAAATGGAACGAGCTCATTGTGTATTACGCATCTATATGGGACAGCTAATTCCAACATGTGGAGAAGTCTAGGTAGAGGTGGCACACAGGAATCAACAGAAGGTTTTCCACTTCTTATTGTTGAAAGTAGGGGGCCAGCCTTACTGGGGTGGAATTAGCTGCATGAAATACAACTGGATTGGCATGACATACATTTTTTTAAGGCGGAACAGCAGACCGCACTACAAAGTATACTGACAAGGCATGCAAAGGTTTTGAGCCAGGATTGGGTATGATGACAGACATAGCATCAATAAATCTTAGACAGGATGCATCTCCCAAGTAATATAGAACAGTTTCATATGCTATGCAAGAAGCAGTGGAAGAAGAGCTGTCGAACATGGAACGTGAAGGCATCTTGGAAAAGGTTAGTACAAGTAAAACAGCAACTTCTAGTGTATATTCGGAAAAAAGACAACACTGTTTGATTGTGTGTATACTACAAGATCACCATAAACCAATGTATGGAAGTTAACACATATCCACTTCCTCGCCCAGAATAACTAATACAAAAACTTGCAAGAGGAATGAGATTTACTACCCTGGATATTTCACGAGTTTATCAATAGATGCGCCTTGACGAAAAGTGTAAGGACCACACCACTGTCTACGCACAGGGGTTTTTCGGTTTACAAGAGTACCATTGGCATAGCCTGTGCCCCTGCCAAGTTTCAGAAAGCCATGGAACAGGTACTACAAGGAATAGATGTAGTCTCGCGTAGCCAGCCCCTCCCTTTACTATTTTGGTAGGTGGGGAGGGTGTGGCATGGTTGCTTTGGTCGTCTTGTTGCCACTTGTACGATAAAGAGACAACTAAAGACCAGATAAGCCTGGCACTGACTGGGTACTTATCTCTTATCTACACTGACTGGAATTTCCTTCTCTTCATCTTTCTTGCAAATTGTGTTGTCATGTAGTTGCAGTTATGTCTTGCAAATGTCTAACTCCTATGTATACTTACAATGATCTGATTCAGGCAATCAATTATCCAAATTAGGCATTCAATTATCCATTGCGTACGGTTGTGCAATAACATGAAAAACTAAATAACTTACACAGTTTGCAGTTGGGCAGTTGCTCAAATATCATACATCAGCTGTCTAGACACAATAATTTGTAATTAATCTTGAAGTTAGCATGAATTAGTTAGCATGTGTTTAATTGTATGTTGCTGTGCACTAATCTTAGAGCGTGTTTACACCGGGCCTAATCATGATTAGTTTGGCGTTAGTGCACTAACGCTACTCGTTCACACTGGTTCTAATCATGATTAGTGTAACGCAGTAGAGAGCAGTATTACAATCACGTTAGTGGCGTTGGTAGTTGCACTTGACTTTGGCATGTGAGGTAGTATACAAGAAGAGCATGCTGCCAATGTTTCTAATGTGGTGTTGTATCCACAAACACATCAACAACGTGGCGACGAGTACGATTTGCAGGCAGATGTCCACCAAGTACGTGCCTGTACATGTGACAACTTCTTGCCGTCCCTGAGGAGCTACCAGAAAAAGCAAACTAAATGTTTCCCTCTTCAACAACTGAAGCAATGGATTCGTCAAGACAATTCATGTGAATTCTTGCTGGATATGGCAGATGAAAACAGTTGAGGCTAATTAGACTCACGTGCCCACGTGATTTACTACTCATAGTTAGTGGTATGAACGCCCTTGCATTAATGTTGGCCTAATCATAGTTAGTCTAATTATAGTTTGTCCAGATGTCGGTGTGAACATGCTCTTAGTGTTCCACATTTCTACGGAGGGTTAATGAAGCTGTTGTGAGCGAACTAAATGTACATATCTATGAAGCTTTTGACTCTTTGCTTCATTCATCGGTTTTGCGCGTGGTGTAATCCGCATACTTTGTAAGCTGTGTGTTCTGCATGATGCCATACAACATTCCATCTATGGATAAATACGTCATTGGCGGGTGTTTAGCTAACCAAAGAGCTCATATTTTACTGATTATTGTCTTTTCACCATGGTTGAATCAATCATTTATTGTTGAGCTGAAATATGAATGAGCATTATCAGACTGAAGAATAATTGCTATAAATTTGGTACTTCTATGACAGAACCTTGTTAATTGAATTTCTGAGTCGGATAATTGAATGCCATAATTGAATGCTCGAATCGGATAATTGAATGCTGCATTTGGATAATTGAATGCCTGAATTAGATAATTGAACGTCGGAGTCGGATAATTGAATGCAAAATACTATAGTGTCGATCAGTCGCCTTGTCTCCGTTCAGTTGCTCTGTTTATCCTGTCTGCCCGAGCTGTTGTATGTGTTCTTATGCTCATGTTTTGTCGTCTCGTGTTAGCTAGAGGTCGACCCAGAGACATGCAGAGCGTTCTCACTGCGTATTCGGTGGCCATGGAAACAATGGACGTTCCAGTGTGAAGATGTTTGATTCTTGCTGTCACTGTTTGATTCTTGCTGTCACTGTTATGTCAGCATTCAGGTACGTCCTTACAAAGGTTGGTGACAGGTACAGAGTGGTCACTGGGTAGGCGGTGAAAGTAATTCCAACGTTACGTACGTGAAGACTTGCCTGTGTTCATCACTATAGATTACGTCAGTATTCAGGTAGGTACATCCGGTAACAGTGACAGCAGCATAGAACATCTTCACACTGGAACGTCTATTGTTTTCATGGCCACTGACTACGCAATGAGCAAGCACTGCACGTCTTTGGGTCAATAAGGACACACACAACAGCTTGGGCAGACAGGGCAAACAGGGTGACTGATCGACACAGTTAAGTTACATCTAGGCTGTCATCGACGTCCTGAGTGCTGTTAAGGTACACATAGAAGTTACACATTTGGGGAGACATGACTGTGTCTCTGACATGACTGTGTCTCTGACATGACTGTGTCTCTGACATGACAATATAATTTGCATAAACATGAAGAGAAGGAAATTCCAGTCAGGGTAGATAAGAGATAAGTACCCAGTCAGTGCTAGGCTCATCCGGTCTTTAGTTGTCCATTTATCATACAAGCGGCAATATGACCACTTAAAGCAACTGAGCCAGACTCTCTCTATCTACCAAAAATAGAAAGGGGAGAGGCTGGCTACGAGAGACAAGAATAGACGGAGTAGGTGTCTACATAGATGACTTGCTGGTGATGGGTGACACCATTGAACAACATCTGCAGAATCTGGACAAAGTCCTTGCTTAATTGCAAAAGCATGGCATATGTTTAAGTTAAGACGTGACAAGTGTCAGTTTCTACAGCCATCAGTGGAGTACCTGGGGCACTATATATAGATGCTAGTGGAGTGTGGCATCCAAGGTGAAAAGAATAACAGATTGTCACCAGCCAATGTGGCTCAACTTCAGTTCTTCTTGGGGATGGTACAGAATCACAGTCGTTTTATTCTCAATCTGTTTTCACTACTTCATTTGGTGAATAGTCTTCAGCAGAAAGGAAAAGCAGTGGATGTAGACACCAGCATGTGAAGAAGCTTTCAATGAAGTCAAGGAGCAACTGAGAAGTGCAACAGTAGTAACATGTTACAAACCAGACTTGGAGCTAAACCTAGCAATGATTGCATCACTTATGGAGTGGAGACAGTGAGTACTCACTCTATGCCAGATGGCACGGAAAGGCCTATTGCATTTGCATCAAGAATCTTGACCAACAGTGAGCAAGAATATGCACAGTTGGAACGGGATGCCCTCAAAACCATTTTTTGCATAAATAAGTTTCATGAATTCTTGTTCGGACAACAATTTACACTAATAACTTATCACAAGCCTCTAATGAGTCTTTTTGGGGCCAAATAATGGTAATGGCTGCAGCACGGTTGCAGCTTTGGGCCCTAACTTGTCATCATATTCATGAAGTTGAGTATTCTAAACGGAATGCAACTGTAGATGCCCTCTCACGTTTCTCGTGCTTGAGGAGGATTTCGTTATATGTTTAGAATCAGCCCGTGTTGTTAATGATTTTCAAGGATTGCCAGTGACAGCCAAGCAGACAGCAATGACTACCAGGAAAGACCCAATACTAGTGCAATACAACAAGTCGTACGTTGGGCACAAACAGGATGGCCGCGAGAATGCCCAGACGCCAATTTCCGCCTTTTAACAGTATATGAGAGCTACCTGTTTCACAAGATTGCTGTTCCTACAACTGCTCATTCTCAAATGCTGCAAGAATTACATTCTCACCATGCAGGATCAATCAGAATGAAGAATATTGGCCCAAGCTAATGCTGACATTGAGGACATGGCTAAGTATTGTAATGTGCACCCAGCCGCAGCACCACTCCATTCATGGAGATGGTCAGAAATTCCTTGGTGTACCGACTACATATTGATTTTGCAACATGGGATAGTAAGTACTTCTATTGTTGGTGGATGCCCACTCAAAATGTATAGGGGTCTGTTATATGTCCAACACCACCAATGAGTGCCTTACGGAACTTTTTGCTACACTTGGCTTTCCAGTGGAAAGAAATTCTGACAATGGCTCGGCCCTTCGTTAGCATCAGAGGAATTTGCAACTTTCATGCAACAAAATGATATACGACACATTCGAAGCTCACCATTCCACTCTATTACAAACGGAGCAGCTGAATTGGCAGTACAATCATTCAAAAAGGGCATCAGCAAATCAGCTATTACCTCTTTACAACACAATCTAGCAAAATGATTACTACTCCATCACAGAACGACTTCACACATGAGCACGGGACAGGCTCCCTGTGAGCTACTAATGTACAGAACAATGAGCACAAGGTTAGGTCTGCTTCATCCACAGTTAACGTCAGTGGTGAGTCAGCGGCAGTTACAGCAGAAGATATCTCATGAAACGCATACAAGGATGCAGGGTTATTTGCTTCGCCATGCTCCAGTAGGAGTGCGCCACGCTCAGAAATGGTAGATAGGAGTCAAGTCTTACAACTAAGGAATGTTTGAGGATTCCATACTAAGACACGTACAATACTATATTACTTAGTAAAGGTGACAATAGCCACAAATCTAGGCTCTTACAACATAACGCGGAATGATAGCCTTGTTCCAAACATACGCACTAGAGTTGATTACAGTCTCGGATGGGTTGCCTCTGATTCTAGTCCCTGATGCCCTTCCAGTGACTCGGAAACTCTTGTTCAGGAAGTAGCACCTAGAATCTACAGTACTCTAGACTAGTCATGGCTGTACGCGAAGCAACAGCAGTGGTCCACGTTAATCAACGCATGACTAGACGGACTTTCTGTAGTTTTGTCTATGGCACTTGCACATGTGCAACCTACAAACATCAATAAGAAGAGCTTACTGGTGATTACCTGAGGCCCGGATTTCCGGGCCTCAAGTATAGTAGTCGTTTGATGACCCAACGACCCGGCGACCGTATATATAGTTGGATAGCACATGCAAATGAAGCTATTCTGACTAATAGACGAACGTGATGTCATCATGAGGCTCCACCTCTCTTTTTTTGGTAGTTGCTAACGAGAATTCGGCCATCGGGCATCCGTCCTGTACATGGCGTTTAGTCCTTTGCTTTAAGGGTTAGCACATACATTTGTACATGTATGTTTCCCCAACAACAACCAGGAGCGAGGGTGTGTAGCTATATCTGACTTATAACATTGTGCTTGTTCCACAGTGTTTCTGCATAGTGGTTCTGCAGTTTGACAGCTTGAATTTGTCGGTGTGCATGGCTGAGCGGCCGTGGTGTTGTTGCAAAGATCACTAGTGTCGCCTTCAACAGAAATTTGGTGTTTGACGGGAATTTGCGAAGGAGAATGTGCATTGTCCATGATAGCGTCTGTTTGTCGGACAAAGCGGCTCGGCTGACCTGTAAGTATGCTAGTGTGTCTCTATTCACTTTTGTTTTACGGTATCCAAAGTCAGAGCAAACAGACCTAGCTAATCTACATGTGCACGTGCATGTTTTTTCACACTGAGGTTTTGTTTTGGCTCTGGGTCACCTCATTACAACTACCAGAATTGCGGTTAGACTGATAGCTGTATAAATACGGTACAGTGCACAGTAGGTGACGTCTAGCTAGAGAAGCGGCACAAACAACAAGACGCCTAGAGAAGCTGCACAAAGAACAAGACTTTTACATTCTTGTGAGCTGGAAAATTGGTGGTGAGCTGCTTGTTTGGTCTACATTTGTAACCTAGGTTTCCCACCAATACAGCAAACAGAACAATGATCACACTCGTTACTTCATCACGTAAGGCAAAGATTGCCAGCCGGCCTAGCGTCGAGGCTCTTCGACTTGTCTAATATTGTTTTGCTCTGGTGTTACCTATGCCATGCCTAAAACCGCCCACAATGACCTCAAAAGCTGCACAAACAATGATACGCTTAGAGCAGTTGCACAAAGAACCAGACGTCTAGAGAGCGAAGGTTGTAACATTATTCTATAGGGACAAGTATAAAGTACATACCAAGAGTCTTTTAGATACCGTACTGGGTGATGATATTCTGTATGCTAGTTTCAATGGTGCATATTACATCTGTAATTATAAGACGTGTGACAAGGCTTTGTTTAGAGGTCATATGCCTTTGCAAAGTGTGGCCAACAATTTGAAGTTACCTTCAGTACCCTTTGAGTTGTCATGCTTGAATAAACTAGAAATTAGACTGGTCTCTCTACGAGTAGCTTTCATGAAAATGGTGGCCCTACCTTCTGGAAAACAGCGTCATAGCGCGACTAATTACCTTCAAGGTGCATACTGGCTGAGGGTTTGCACTTCTAGTGCTTTTCATTGAAGTTGATTTCTTTGCCAGGGCACTTGAACGTATGTTATATGCAATAGCTACAACGTAAAGTCTACCTCACTTGAGATCAGATCCAGTGCTCTTGTCCGACTGTGAAGAGCAGACTGCATGCGTTGTGGACCCACCCATCCTGCCTCGCTCCCAAGAATCTTTAGCGAGAACCCTGAAGATACAACAATTCATGATTGGTGATCTTGTGTTATGCTAAGGACTACCGAATCCATGGCCAGAAGTGGGCAAAGGGAGAAATTAGGCAGATGTTAGGACCCTTGACATATCATGTATGCATACCTCAAGGTGATATGATTTGGAAATGACACTCAGATCAAATTCGGCCAAGACATGCTGTCATGGAAGCAAGGCCGGGGCTCACAAGCAAGGCATTGACACCTTCTACTAATAGGTACCCTGTTGAACCAGACGAGTCACTGGATCTAGCACCTACATCTATTCAAGTATATACTAAGAAATCAGGAATCTCATCAAATCAGTGTCACCTCAAATTCAGGCAGATGAAAAAGCCCAACCACCAGAAGCAACATGTCGTCTGATGAAGGTAGTAGCATTGACCCTCCGGCGATTTCCAATAATGATGTCAAGAACCATGACGATCAGGGCTAATCATCAAACCACTAGAAAGACTAGACTTGTAAATTGTGGTAGTTGTAGTAAGACAATGGTATGTTTCTGACTAGTAGTGTTAAGTTGTTTGGGTTAGGGTTAAAATTTTATAAAACCAATTTTCTTGTTAGGGGGAAAAGATATAGTATAGTGGAATATTTTACTCTTGCGTAGTGGAAATATACCGTTCTGACGTGATTAATACCCCAGGCCTCCAGTATAATCCCATCCCCACCTTTGGTCCAGGTCCTAAGATTTTCACACCTTTTTGTTCTTTAATTGGTGCTAATTGGCACTTTCTATAGAGAGTAACTTCTTTAATTGCCTACACATTTGGCAACATGTTCTAGGCAGCTATGCCCAAGAGATATCATAGCTTCACTGTTGAATACAAGATCAGCGTTGTTGAATGACATCAAGGCAATGGCTCGGTGTTGTCAAAACTGCCAACCAATTTAGCATTGACAGGAGGTGTGTTCGGGACTGGAATGCAAAGTACGAGGAGCTAAAGCGACACAAAGCAACTCTGAAAGGAAAGAAAGCAAGAAAGATGCACGACGGATGTGAACAATTAAGTGTACAGCTTGATGACCAGGTGTATGACTTTTTGCAAGAGAGGCGAAACTTTGGCCTGGCAGTTTCTAACATCGCACTGATAGACAAAGCAAAGTGAGTTGCTGCAGAACTAAACATTATAGGATTTAAAGCAAACAATGGATGGCTTGTCGGGTGGAAGCAACACTTTAACGTAGGACTACGGCACGAAACGAATGAGTCTCAAGCCCTTCCGGAGCATTATCAAGATGACTTTCTTGGATTTTGCTGACAAATTATCCGTTTGTGTGAGACACATGACAGGTGGTTAATTACTTGTCAATTGATTAAGTTAATTACTTCCGCCAGTTAACACCTCTAGGTGTCAGGTTTTGAATAATGTCCCATTCCCTAGTTTACCTTTAATGGTAGCCAACCATGGGGTGGGGTATTAATCGCGTCAGTACGGTAGTACGTAGTAACTACACTCTGCTTATGTTACGTTCTAAGATACCATGGCTAGCTATTTGCTATTCGAGTTGAACAGTCATGTAAAGCTTTTTGTAATTATTGATTTGCTTCATACACTTTTAGGTACAGTAGAACCTTGCTAATTTAACAGCTCTATGCCAAGCCCTGTTCACATTAGTGAAGTTGTTTGGATTAGCAAAACGCATAGCATTGGAGGTTTTGACCGTACCTCTAAAACCCATATCGCTGGTACATTTATGTATGTCTCTACATGTCATGTTTGTGGTAAAGGACACAGCTGCAACAACTACATACTTCTAAATAATGTGACAGTCAGGATTTAAATACTCATGTGCACATTTGCGACAGCAACCCAGATCAGAATGCTTAATAGGATCTGGGTACACAAGGCAGGGTGCCAAACGTAATTCAGATTAGTGAAGTTTGGATTAGCGAATTTCTACTCTTGTTATTTTGCCTTTCAAACTGAATTTTAGTCTTGCTGATGTCACTGGCTATTTGCTAATAGCTTAGCTTTGGCAACAGTGTCTTATGAGGAGATAGTCAGACCAGGTGAACATGCCATTCTTGCTGACTACATTTCATCTTACAGTTTTGTCGTTTGTGTGATTTCTTTGTCAAAATGGTATATGTGTACGTAGCTAAATTCTTGCACGCCATATTCTAACGTGTGACTGAATGTCATTGCATGAAAACATCATTTCTTTTGGTTATTTGGGTTTTGCTTATGCAAAATGTGTCTTAGGATTTTAGTTGCAGGACTTTCCTCACATGCCTTTGAATTTGTAAGGAGAGGCGTAGCTAGGTATGACGAAATGAGGCAGTTGCTTTGCTAACAAGAATTGGCATGGTCCTGTCATGTGTAAACATCCTGGTCCCGTTTCTGTTGCATGCCTACAGCATGACTGAGCCTCTGCAAAGAAAAGAAGGCAGACTGCAATTAGCGGCTGCTTCTTTCTGGGTAAAATTATTTGAAATGTGTAGACAGCTGACTTGGCAGAGCGGACAGACTGCTGATGCACTCACTACCTGTGTATATTTCATGAGTTGATAGTGTAAGCTGTAATTTATCTTCAATGTCATTGTTTGCACTAGGACAAATTGTAGATATTAATAATTAAATTTATATTATTCACAAAATTTATATCAACATGCTTTGGTTAAAAAATAAGAGGCTGTTCGTATTTAAAGACATTTTACAAAAAACCAAAACTTTGGGAGTAAAATGGTTGTTTCATTCTTTAAACCGGAAGTAATAATGGTGTTATGGACAAGTTCACTGTGCTTTGCAAGTACTCCTGAAGGAATGAAGAAGCATTACATGGCAAACTTTTTGTGTGCCATGCGATGCAGCTTGATTCACATCTACCATATTATTAAACAGACGAGACATTTATTGGTCACGTGTGACACGGTTGTCTAGCAGGTTGTCGTACGTCACGTGATCGTCTTCACTACTGTACCTAGCGTTTCACGCGTCGGTGACTAGTGTACGAAGACCGGTTGGAGAAATGCTCGATAATTGACTACAGACTGGAATTTGACATGTATGGGTCTTATTTGCAAGACGGCAGTAAAGTGGTCTCTTCTCAGGGACTCTCGCTCGGGCTCCATACACGCAAGACCTACAAATGACTATGAGAAGATGGTAGAAGCGTTGTGGCAGATGACTGACCTCCAGACGACAGACTCGTTGTGCTAAATTGTATATAGATACATATCGTATATATAGGCATTGTATGTAGATACATATCGTCTTAAGATTTTATATAGGTGATATCACACAGATTAAAAAGTGCGGGCATTGACCGTTTTGTTTTCAGGGTGGGTAGCGGGTAAAAAAAACAAAACTTTCGTTTTTGTAAAATGTTAATCCTGGCTGCTGTTGTAAGAGCTGTATCTTGTTGGTCATCAATCAGAAATAGAAACGAATAAGCTATAGGAAAACGATTGTCTGTAGAATAGGGTTGCTGCTAGTGGTACTTTCTTGAATTCAATAGGATAATCAATAATTGATGGGAAATTGATGTTAATCATGCATCCCTCTTGAGGTGATGTGTGGGGGAAACCTAGTGTACCCAGTAGTCATCATTTGTGTGACAATTGTTGAAACAGATTATTACACGAATACCTTGCTTAATTGCTGAAGATAGATAGCAAATGAAAGTTGATTTCAGGTAGCAAAATAGAGTCCTAATATTGCAGAATAAACTTGTTAGCTCCTGGATTTCATAAAAAATCAGGGAATATTGCTCTAAAAATAGGTTGTCAAGTCGTCATTTGACAAGTTAAATTTTACAACTGACGGCTATCGTTGTAGTCTAAGGGCGTGTTCACACCCATCTTAATCATGATTAGTTTGGCATTAGTGCACTAACGCCACTCGTTCACACCAGTCCTAATCATGATTATTGTAACGCCATTGTAACACCAGTCTAAAGCCGTAAAGAGTAGTATTACAACCACATTAGTGGCGTTGGTGGTTGCACATGACTTTGGCACGTGTGATAGTATACAAGAAGAGTATGCCACTGATGTGGTGTTGCATGTTTAAACATACGAACGCAGCAACAACATGGCGACGTATAAGGAGGCACGGGCAGATGTCTACTACGTGTGTGTCTGTACATGTGACAACTTCCTGCCGTCCCTGAAGGAGCAGCCAGAAAAAGCAAACTCTTCAAAATCTAAAGCAATGGATTTGTCAAGACAATGCACGCAAATTCTTGCCGGATATGGCAGATGGAAACCGTTGAAGCTAGTTACACTCACGTTCCCATGTGACTTACTAATCATATTTAGCAGTGTAACCGCACTTGCGTTAATGTTGGCCTAATCATAGTTAGCCTGATCATAGTTAGTCCAGATGTCGGTGTGAACACGCTCTAAGTTGTCAAATGATGACTAGAGCAGACTGAGGCTAGTTTGTAATGGCTTTCTCGATATGCAGGCAGATAAATGTACTGTACTGAAACATGTGCCACTTTGACGCTCACATTGGGTCATTTGTCATACAATGACATGTACGTGTAGTAATACACCAGCAGCGTACGTTGACAAACTGCTCATATCCCGGATAATGAAACTGGGAGTGCAAAAGCTATCTCAGGATGCCAACAGAGTAAAGGCATGAAGTTTGTGACCAGGGAGCACGTGGGGAAGTGGAGGCGATAGTAAATCGTGTGAGTTGAAATAGGTAGATATGATTTTAGTAGCAAGAAACGGAAAACTCCTACAATGTGATATGTGGAAGTCTGGTTGAAACCCTACCTTGTTTTGACAAAAAGGTGGTATGCTTTTAATCACTAATTCAATTAGCTATCACTATGGTCTTCCTTGCCTCTGTGAAGATGTCTAGCTCTGTCTATTGTAACACGTCGTATCCATCGGCTCTGCGGTAATGCGTTTGATACTTTCGGTTGCATGCCATTGTGGAAATACTGTGCTGTATGCTTGCACTGCACTGAATTTTAGAAGGCTGTACAAAATGGCGGTATACCACTAAACACCATGATTGATATCAACATGACATCCTAGACTAAAAAATTTTGACGACCTAAAACTTTTGGAAACTTATCAAATGCTGACAACTAGTTAAACCAATTTTTTTAGCCCTGGGGAAAACAGTTATGTTCATGTCATGATTACTATCAAAGTCTTTTCACTTGCAATTGCATATGCGCAAAATGTGTCCATGGTAGTGACTAGAAGTGTATTTGAAGTATTAAATTGTGCAATGTTTTCTCATGCAAATTTCTATGTTTTCAAATTGATATTGATGAATAGAAAAGTACAGCATTAGGTACAGTCAAACCTCGCTAATTTGAACTAGCCCCGTCCGGATTAGTGAAGTTGTTCGGATTACCAATAATGCCAAAACGTGTAGCCTTGGAGGCCTAGACCTTGCCTCGGACACCCAGACCTCTGGCATATTAAATCTACTTGTACTACACATATATCATGTTTGTGGTAAAGGACACAGCTGCAACGACGACATGCTCTTCTAAATAATGTGACAGTCAAGATTTAAAATAGTCAGATACGTGCATTTGCTGAAAACTAGATTACCGCTGGTATGGGTATTTGTGTACCTTCACGCTTTGCTTGCGATTTCAGACCGTCGACTCGATGCTCCAGACCTCATGTCGGGTAAACATATCACCGGCCATGATGCAAAGCTGCTGGTGATTTTTGATCCCCGTGATTTGTGTACCCTTGTACTTTGCTTGCCGTCCCAGACTACTTTCAAGCTACTCGCGATCATGCTGCAAACTCTTTTTTGGATCATCTAGTAGGTACATGCTAGATATTAATTAATTAGTTAATTAAAGAACAAATATCTTGTGACAGTTAACTCATGCACCCGTGACCAGAGATGACTATGAAGAAGCCGGATGACTGTGATCACACAGTCACATATGCTCAGATATGATTGCGGCGCATGCTGAGCGTACACTAAAGATATCTAGAGACACAGTTCTAGCACTGACTTCAGTAGATGCAGGTTGTGGCAGTTGTGTAGTTGAAAGTGTCTACAGTCACGAGCAGTTGTGTATTGTAGCATGTAGAATTGATTCTTGCACATTAATGCATTTACAGCGATGTCTCCAGTTGCCAGTTAAGAACTGCAGGCTTGTAGACCCATCTATGCCTTCAACTGAGTCTGCAATCCTCTCCAACTAATGCTGAATGTTGAAGTGAATCTTCTTCGGACATCAACAACGTCAGGTTGGTCATGCAGCAACAGATTGATTACTAGACTTCACGGGCCTCATGAAATGACGCCTAGGGCGAGTAGGTATTCCGTATCAATTGTTTGAAACGCTTTAGTCACGGTCTAGAAAGGCAATTAAAGTACAGGGGTACACAAATCACCAGCAGCTTTGCATTATGGCTGGTGATATGTGTACCCGACATGAAGTCTGGAGCATTGAGTCGACGGTCTTGAATTGCAGGCAAAGCACGAGGGTGCATAAATCTCCGTAACACCGCAACCCGGATCGGGCTGCCCAATAGGATCTGGGTACGCAAGGCCAGGTACTTCGGATTAGTGAGGTTCGACTGTATAGAATGATAAAACGTAAGTAGCATCATTTGCACACAATAACAAGAGGTACTTGAATTTTGTAGTTTAAAGTATAGATTAATTATGCAATCATGTGTATGTAGTCAGCCAATGGTACTGTTCAAGCTCTAATTTAGGTTTTTTCCTTGTATATTGTTTTATTGTTTTATAATTTGATGTCTGGTTGCTTTTGTCTAGAATGCTCACAAATCTGCTGTGAATTGCCTTGCCATGTGCTCTCAGAGGCTACTACTTTATTCGGGGTCTGATGACAGATACATTATAGAATGGAATACTGACACGTGGCAAGAGCAACAGTAAGATATTTTATTGCAACTTGATCATTTGATGCTCTGATTATGTTTGATTGCTGCTGTGCATGAGATTCTGCATGTATTTTGTATTGTTTCTTGTACTTAATCAACAATGACTGATAGATTAGAGGATTTACAGTAAAAACCTTACTAATCTGAATTATCTTTGGCGCCCATCGTTGCATACCCAGATTCTATTGGGTAGCCTGATTCTGTTGTGGTTATCTAGTTTTCAGCAAATTCCCGTATTTGACCTATTTACATCTTGACTGTCACATTATTTAGAAGTACATGTAGGCGTTGCAGCGGTGTCCTTTACCAAAACATGACATGTGTAGAGAAGTACGTATCGTCTGTAATGCAGGCCCTCGAATTCGCTTCTCCTATTGGCTACCACTCTCACGATTTTTGTTTCATGATTGGAATTGCTAGAAAATGTACTGAGGATAACAGACCCATGTTTATTTAGTTAGGGAACGTGTAGTTTGGCATCCAAATGAGCATAGGAAAGTGCACTGGGTATCCATGGCAACCAAGATACACCAACTCTAATATCGTCCTCAAACGTGCTCAAATGTGCCTTGAAGAAAGTAGTTCCTAATTTTATCTCTACTTTCATCAACCTTTTCATCTTTAAGGCAAACAAAAGACTAAAAACACAACTACCGAAACATTTATCCGGGTAATATTTGGGTAACCAAGTGCTGTGACCTTGTACCGTGACATACGAAATAGTTGAAAGAGAGTTAGATCATTTAAAAAGAGTGCTTGTGCCGAAGGACATCTTTATTGAGTCAACATTAGCGCCAACCAGACTGCTACAACTGTGGATTAAAGAACTTTAACAATGGCAGAAGTCGAGTACGTAGCGTATACGCATACATTACCTAAACCCAAAGAAGAGACGAACAAATAGAGTAGCACTAAACTTCCTTACCAGAACCACTTTGATGCACCTTGTCTTCCGTAGCTCCAAAGATGCCTACACATGTTTCCCAGAACAGAATTTAACACGTACATTGTACATGTCATCTTAATTATCTAATCTAATGGACGACTAAATCAAATTTTCAGGTCACTTTAATTAATGTGACGTCTCATACAATCTATCTCTGATTGGTTTTTGTGCCTCCCTTCAATCGGTTCTGGATCTGCCCCTGGCATGCATGTAGCATATTACCGATTGCGTATTGACACGTGATCTAACACGTGATCTTGGTCGTGAAGGGTGGTTGCTATGCATTTCACAGAAGATTTCTGACAAGAATGTGAACCGATGTCGATGTTGCATCACTGCACTGTTCCGAGGTGCAATTCAAACAGCAGAAGAACTTTCAGCCTCTCTTTTCCTAGGTTTTCAGCTGATGCCGCTCTTTGTCGTATTTGCATGAGAAACATACGAAGGGATGAAGGAAACGAAGTTTGGACCATCAACAGTTCTACTCGCGTTTGCAGTTTGCACTTTACAAATGATTCTTACTACACGTCAGGTAGGAAGAGGGAACGTAAGACAATATGCAGTAATCAGATGCTGAAGCCGTTGCTGTCAACCTTTTCAATTTCTTTCCTCAGCGACTGGAACCTAACACTAGAAAATGAAAACCGCCCACGATTCGCAAAGCACCAAACATAAAGAAAGAGCGAGGCCGTGACTGATGGCAGAGGTGATCCCATCTCAATAGTCAAACTAGAGGTAATGAGGTGAGGACACTGATAACTCATGTGAAGTTGTTTCGCATGATAATTGTGACTATGTGGAGTCACTGCAGTATGATTTAGACCACTTGCAGAGTGAAAAAATTGCTGAACAAGCAAAGATGAAAGGTACTGCACCAGTTAGGGGAGAAGAAATCGTAGCGTGATTTTAGCGTAAACCGCTTTAAGAGTGCTGACAAAACGATGTGTTTCTATACTGGTTTTAGTACTTATGGAATGTTTAAGGCATGCTTTGATTTTCTTTTGGAATCAGTCAAAGAAATTAGAACATGGCAAGGAAACGAATTTGCACTGGTGAGAGGAATGCAGCTAAGTGAGGTCCCAAGCCCAAGCTACCTGTTCAAGAACAATTTTTCATGGTAATGGTCGACTGCAACTGGGATTGAATGTGGAAGACCTTGCAGATCGTTTTTACATAGATCCTTAACTGTCAGCAGAATATTTATAATGTGGATTAATCTGATGTATGTCAAATTCAAGGAGTTGCCAGTGTCTCATTCGAAAGTGACCAAGTGGATGTCGCCTTGTTTCAAGAAGTGGTATCTTACAACTAGGTTCATCACAGAGGTTTACATTGAGAAACCATCTCTTCTTGCAAGACAGAGTGCTACATGGTCTACACATATGAACCATAACACCTTTAGAGTTCTTGTAGGCATATCACCTAAAGGTACAATGGTGTACATTAGTCACTTGTATGAAGGCTCGATGTCAGACATTGAGCTTGTGCAGCAGTGTGGTCGTTTTAGTTTACTTGAGAGTGGCGACAACATAATGGCTGATAAAGGTTTTGATATTTAGCATCTTTTAAGTGGACTCGGTGTTCGTTTGAACATTTCACCATTTCATCAAGGAGAGAAGCAGTTCACTCCTGACGATATTATGAAGACAAAGAAGATAGCTTCCGTGTGCATGCATATTGAAAGAGTGATTAACCGCATAAGGCAGTATGCCCTGGTGAGCAGAGTTATTCTCAACAGTTTGTGGGATGTTACTGATCAGCTTGAGTTTGTTGCTGTCTACTTGACAAATTTTGAGCCTGGACTGGTTGCGTAGGTAAATATAATTTGGATTGTTATTTTTGCTTCTGAAGAGTCATTTGTAATTGACATCATTATTATAGTAAGCTATAATAAACATATACATACAAATATAGTAAACACAAAATTTCTATTCAATTTTATGTTATTAAATGAGAGTTGTAACTTGTCACCAAAATTTTGAGTTGTATTAAACATTTGTCATAACACATACACATACACATGTACACGCCCCAAGAAATAATGACCTCAAAGGTAACAAAACTATAGATATTCTGCAGTTAGAGCTGGCAGTAACTCTTGAAAATAATACAATTTTAGCTCTTTTATAATAACAGAGTGCAGGAATTTGTGGTCAATGCAAAATTGTTGTTGAAAAAAGGGCTCTGGGGGTCCACACAACAAAGTATCAGTTTGACAGTTTGCACACGTGCAGTTGAACTTGAAGTTGGTAAAATACTTGCGTGATCGTCTTAAAATGAATGTATCACCTTCCCTGGAAGGTAGAAACCTTTGAGATTGCTCACTGCCTCATGGTCATGTTCTGGAGCTAAATATGGACATTTCACCTCCACAAAATGCTTCTTGCCATTAATAGAGATGATACCATCTGGTGAAGCAGCAAGCCACGGCTCACTGCTATCAACTACCAATCCACATCAGCAGCTGCAAAACATGTTATAAAACAATCCAAAGCAACGTTCTCTTGCTCTTGGCTGAAATGTGTTGCTTTTTTTTACCCATGAACTAGCCAGTCAGGTGACGTCGAACTACAGGTGCAGTCTTTTTTTCTGTTTAGCAGCAATTTCCTTAGCCAGGGAAGCTGTCACTTGAAGCTGTCTAGCCAACTACCAAGAATGTGTCCTGCTTTCCAGTGCTGCAGCTGCATCAACTGAGTACAACATTCTTCTCATAAAATTCACCTGGTGTTGCAGCTGAAGCAATGCTCAGTGCAGCATTTACTGGCTCAACATCATTGTCTGAAAGAAACGATCAACCTCAGAAGACAAGACGAGCCATAGTTTTCGACATTGCTAGCATTGTCTGATGTCAGATGATTTTCATGCTCTTTTTGTAAAGCCATCAATAGCTCAGAATCCTCATCTGGCTTTGGAATACGCTGATTCAATGGACGTGGATCATATATAGGCTGTATTTTAGGGCATTTTGTTTAGGTACTCTTCTTTTATTGTGACAACATCCACTACTCTCCTCGGAGGAGCACATCTGTGCTGAGAACGGTTCCACTGTTGAAGACGACTTGTGTGCGGAAGTTTACTTTCCTCTCACCAACCAAGGCATACAAACTCTTCCATTGCATGCAAGAGCGCTTTGATGTGATTGCAACAACCAGCCAGGCCAGCAGGGCAAACACAGTAGGAAGTGTGCACATCACCACTTTAGTATACCCTGACTGAATACTTCTTGGTCGTCTCTGAAGAAGGCAAAACTTGAGCACAAACATAACACATACCAGCACTATTTTTGGCAAAGAATTGTATTGAATAGATTGTACATGACCATTCTTGAAAAATCTGTAGCCTTTTCCAAGACCATGGAATGATGGTAAACACTTCTCCAGACTCTCCTGCAGCAGATTCTTCAACAGATTGGTCTGCACCATCTGTAAACAACATTACATTGGTTTGCCGCTCAACAAAATGTCTGTACAGAGTAGCAAAAGAAACAAATGATAGTACTGACAAATCTGATGTCCAGCTTTCGTCCGGAAGTGCAGGGGAGGGATGTAAGTTTGCATGAGCCAATACATCCACGTGTGACTCCCGCAATCGCTCCAGTGTCCGTGTAATGTTTGTCCTCTGTCTGGGTCTATAAATTTTTGTCTAAACCCATCAGAACGTATTTTTTAACCCTTCATATAAGAGCGAAAAACAGCGTATTGACAAAAATACATTTAGATCATCAAGGGATTTTCTTGCGAAAACTAGCTCCTGGACCGTTGCATTCAGAGAGAGGGTACATACCGATCACGCACAGAGCACCCGTTGCGACCAAGGGCACGTGTTAATGACGTCAATGCGCAAGGGGTCTATTCTTGCTGACACAAAATGCTACAAGAGTGTTGGAATGGTTTACACTGTCTGGAGGACTGATTTGCAGCCTCAAGCTATGCAGTTTAACGCAATAACTACCAAACATATTTATAATAGATAAAACAACTCACAAAAATGGTTACTGAAAGTGGTTTATTACGGATATTCAACATTTCACGCTGCGGCCAAATTGGTGAATGCTTCACATATTAGGAATTGAACATGAGAATCTTATTGCAGGAGAGATTCTTTATCACAAATCTTGCTACAAAAAAAAGTACACTAGTCCAAGTTCATGCACTTCAAGTGATTCTGAAGAAATGTTTGGCTAATGAGCCAGAGCCTATCATATGTCAGCTTTACCCAAAAATTGTATCAATCTGCTTTCCAGTGAAGGAGTAGTTATAAATGAATGCAGGCCTAAGCAACTAGGTCAAGGCTAAAGCTGCACTTTGGCAACCGCCTATTATATCGACTAAAGCATCGCAATGTGACTAAATCTTTGTTAGTACTACTGATCGAGCCTGGTCCAGTTATTGACTTGGCATTTAAAAGCTTGAAAAGACGCTAAAGTGTACAGAAGATGCTCTGGATCATGATCTTGAGAGTACTGCCTCTGATGAGGGTGATAATGTACACACACAACACAACTTTGAAGAAGCTAGATTCCACAGATAGAATTCCAGCTGTGGATTTATGCAGTGTAGCTTTGCAGGTACGACAAGATGTTCTTGAGTGTCAGATCAAATTGTCTATATCACCAAAACCAGCTGATTTCTCTGAAGATGCCATCAAACTTCCTGTGTCACTCATCAACTTCTTGACTTGGCTGATAGGTGGCATGATTCATAGAGATGGCATTTGATACCTGCAGTCGGTATGTGTCGAAGCAAGACTTTTTATGGATTCTAGCAAGAATTTCTTTGTCACACAGCAACATCCTTGGCTAGCTAGCAGATCGGAAAGTGCCATCATGGTCAGCTTTCAATGCCTCTTTCTTCTTTCTGATCGTGAGATGCCAGTAATTTCATTCTCTCCAACAAAGCTAGCTGCAGTGTACACTTTACTGTGCAAGTCAATTGCAAGTGCTTGTTCCTTGAGTCAAGAGCAAGTTCTGGTTGTACTAGATCAAGCAAATTACAGCAAGAGAGAATATGGCGTCATGGTGATGAGCTCAGTCACATAGTGCTTTGTTTGGGTGGCGTTTTATGTACCAAGAGGATGGTTTGTCCGGTGGAGGTCAGATTGACACACTGTCCTTGAACTAATCTAGTAGTAACGCGTCCTGGTGTAACTAACGATCTACAATAGGAAATAATGCATTAGAGTAAACCTACTGCGATAGTGCTAGTCACAAAATTTGGACTAAGCAGACTTTCTCAACAACACAGTGAGACGTTCTTCAGCAGTTGTTGTACTGGAGAAACCCTTCCTTTCTTATGAAGCCTCGAAATGGCACGCACTGGTTATCATGGATACTCATGCGACCATAGCATCTCCATTTATGTCACCGTTTGCCACGATACTACACGTTTCATTACTAACGAATAGTGAATATGTGCTTTTGAAGACATGTTCTAACATATGAAATCAACAAACCAAAGTCGGTTAGGGGTGGCAAACGAAACTCGTCTATTTAAGCTTTTCTGAGACTTTGATCACAGACTAGTAAATGTGCTAGTGGTGTGGGTGTCTAAGGAGAGGTCTGGACCTCCAAGGCTACACATTTTGGCAGTTTTTGGTAATCCGAACAACTTCACTAATCTGAAAAAGGCTTGGCACAAGGCTGTTCGGATTAGCGAGGTTTGATTGTACAGTACCTGCAATGCAATGTACATGATATAGAAATAGTCACCATTTTAGCAGGTTACATTTTACATAAGTGTAAACAGTATAACATTGCACATAGCCTAAAATACAAATTTCTAGATGCTACAAATTTTTATAAATACTTGCAATGGCATTTTTCATTGAAAAGGGTATACCAGAATTTAAGATGCATGCTTGTGTATCGAGGTAATGGACGATGAAAGATTTGGAGGTAAATACTTTTGGTACAGTGAACCACGCATGCGTGCCCAATTTGCTCTCACTGTAGTCAAACGCACGTAATTCAAATGTGTGTTGACCGTCAGCACTGAAACTTAGCGCCAACGAAGAATACTAATGTGTGATCCTTAGAGAAGATCAAGTGAAACAATCTAAGGTTAACAAACAGATTCCAGCTCTTCCGTATACATAAATAACTGGATTTCATAGTTTTGAAAATTTCTTTGCTATTTCTGCGATCACGAGAGTCCATTCTGCACAACCATGTATGTGACAATGCACTAAAGACATCTGTAAAAAGCGATTTTCGATTTACGCTTTTCTTTTCTTGTGTCATTGCCCTAGAGGCCCCATTTTGGGTCACATTACAAGAGAAATAATATATATGAAACAGCAACTAATTACTTCTATCTCATCAAGCAAAGCACTAAAACATTTCACACTAAAACATTTCACACAATTCTGTTAGCCCAGATATTTGAATTTCAACTCTTCAACAAACTATGCTACATATACAACTCTAATACTATGGAATGCATGCCATACATAACACACACACACACACACACACACACACACACACACACACACACACACACACACACACACACACACACACACACACACACACACACACACACACACACAGTTATTATAAGAACCTAACCCGCAACTCAATGTCTATCACACATAACAAACATCATCTATTTATTCCTCTGCACTCTTCTATGAGATTTGTACTTCTTAACAGCCTCCTCAATTTCTTGTCCTGCTGTTTTTCCTTCTCTATAAGCACGCATGTATCTTCTTGCCTTTCTAAAATATTTTCTAATTAGATCAACATTCACTGAATCTAGAGCAGGGACCATTGCTTTTCTTAAGCCGACAATCGAATAATTGCAGTAGGCTCTGGTGTACCGCTTTGCCTGCCCCCATACCCTCTCAATAGGATTGAGTTCACAATGAAACTTTGGAAAGCAGACAGTGGTGACCCCTTGCGTGAATAATGTGCTCTACTGTTGACAACTCTGATGAAAAGTCTTGATGTGATCCTAATTCTGCTATCATATCTTGCTTTAGCATTCCACTAGTATTGATTCCTCTTTCTTCTAAAACTATTTGTAAGCCTTTAGGTGTGCCATCATCAAAACCATCTTCTGCAACTTCCCCTGATAAATAGTGTCTCTAATTCTAGGTTGATCACACCCCCCCCCCCCCCCCCGGTCTCACATTCATTTTATGAGCTACAAGAGCATCTTGCGCTTTTGCTCTGTGGTTTGACGATTGATCAAACGACCACAGCAAAGTATACTTCTCTCGAGGATACTTAGACTCAGCAATAAGAAGGGCTTTCTTGACCTGGCTAAGAAACTTCTGATCAGTCCAAAAACCATCTCTATTTTCACCATATTCAATAATCTCCCTAGCTTCTTTGTAATGCCCTCAAAATGCTCATACAATCTCAAGTTCTTCTTCAGTAAGACGTAAAAACCCAGAATGTTCATCTACAAAATCACTGACCATTCGACCTGACCCCCTTGATTTAGGCTTAATTACAATTTGATCATGTTGTAACCAGGAAAACGTCTGATCTTCATTAGATTGAAATGCTGATTCGTCGTGGCATATGATGATTAACTGTTCCAAAGTGTGATCTGTAGTAGGTGAACAGTCAACATGCAAGCAATCAGAAGGACAAGGTGGGGGAAGATGGGAAGTATCATAATCTTGGATTTTCTGCAAAAACAGCTCTTGTTCTTGAACCACATCTGGTCTCTCATGACCATCAATGTAAACCCCTTTCTTCCCAGTGTCAACCCTTTCGAAGCCAAGATGATACAAAAGTTTTCTAGCAGACTCCAGACAAATTTTTCTAGGAAATCCTGGGGAAAGAAAACTAGAAGGCAATATTTCATTGTTAATGTGCTGGCAAAAATCAGGCATCGTCATGTTGGGTTGGCCTTTGATGTTGGCATGCTCTCTCACCCATGCTGTTGCTTTGCCACACAGCTCTTCATCATCTGTGATGGACAGCCGCTCGTATTGGCCCACTCTCGATTGCTCAAACTCGCCATGTTCCCTAAATTCATCTGTCCATTGACGAACAGTTTGTTCAGTGTGATGAATTATGTTAGAAACTTTAGCAGCAGCTGGCATTGTGCCCAAACCAAACTCCTTACGGAACGTCTCTAAGAGCAACATTGTCAGCATCTGACTGTCTTCCCGAGGTAAAGCAAGCACCCATTCGTCAATGCTTGCCAGTATCTGATCGTCTGCTAGTTGTTGGGATAGATCTATTGACGCCGCTGATTTCGTGGATGCCTGCAGAGGATTGGAAGTGTCAGCAGTTGTCTCAGTAGCGATGCTGCTAGCCGATTGAGTGACGTCCCCTGACTGGGGTCTCTCTTCCACATTGGAATGCCTTTTTGCAAGCTTTGACCGTGCTAGCTTTGCCTTTTCTTGGAGATCTTGTCGTCTTTTCCACGGCTTCGAAGACATTGCGTAGGCTGTATTGTTTAGGCTACGTGGCAACAGTGTCAGGTGACTGCAATAGCAGCCAATCACAAGAATCCACGCCTAAATTTTAGCCAATCAGCGCCTTAGAATACTAACTTTGTTATGCTATGACGTAGAATAATGCAAATAGCACGAGAGGAAAGCTTACGTCATGGGCTTCACGCGCATACTTTTAACTACCACATGCGACCTACATACCCGGATATATTGCACGCTAAAAAATGAGCAGGGATGCATGGGTGCACTGTAGTGTGGACCACATGTGCTTGACGAACTCTTTATAAGACAGACAGACTGAGAAATGTTTAATAGCAAATGACATGGTTGTTGTAATGCAATTGGTCATAGATCAAGCATGAATTCAGGTGACATTTATGGCAAAGTGACTTATCAGATCTGTGCACTCTTTATCGTTCGTGCAGAGTTTTTAACTACTAGGAGCTATGAGCAATATATTTCATGTCTAAACTAACAACCAACAGTAATAGCCATAGCCATGTTAGGCAAAGACCTTGAAGTTTATATTTGTAGTTGCAAATGGTGTGAAATGATGTCATCTGTCAGAGAAGCATAAAATTGTCAAACTTAGGAACAGATGTTTGCTATGAGAGTCAAACTGTAATAAATTGTATATTTCAATGGTTCAACTTTTTAAGGGATCTGCATATTGATGGTCTTTCAAGAATGGCTTTTAGGCTATGTTCATGAAATGATTGTTATACCTCTTGTCCATGAGTTTCTATTCATGCTGAAGTGAATGAATGGACTGTGTAAGTGTTGTGTCTTGGCACTGAGTCTAAGCAAATGCTGCAGTCATGCTGTCATTCATCTTAAATGGCTTATGGCTAGAAATTTATTCAGACAGAACGTCTGGATAATTGCCTAGAATCAGGGGAAACTCTACTGTTGTAGGGTTTCCCCCCAAATATATTACACCAACCTAGTACCCATTAGTTATTCCCTGTGGGTGTTACTGTGTGTTTCCAATCTGGTTTAATTAATTTTCAACCAGTATATCATAAAGAATTGGATACACTAAATACGGATTGACAAGTATAGTGGCATGTGATGTTACGCATCATCATGACTATTATACCAGGACATGAAATGTTCTGGATTAACAGATTATACATGTGATGCTGGCCTTATACAAACTAGTATTTCAGACTTTAATTGTGCAGTTGTCACCGAATGTAAAGTTTGTATTTAAGCTCCTTTGTACGTAAGGTTGTCCTAGGACACTTGTCATCATAAGAATGCTTATTACTCGATGCTTAAAACAGGTCAGTCACTTGACGTATGACTGACCGATTGACCTGCTAGGCAACGGCGTAACACATGATAGCTGATTGAGGCAAGTGACCTGATGTTGTCTGTTCCGGGTCGTTTGAAGGAAGGCTAGAGTCGGTACACACACACAGCGGAAGACACGCAATAGACAAAAGATATAGGCGTATAACTCGCACCACTAACTTTAACACCACTGTACAACAACTACTTCTAATATACTAGTCAGTAGAGTATATATACGTGAGCGGCACCGGCATTCAGTCAATGTAAGTACCTCCCCTTTTCCCAAACATTATGATAATTTGAGTAACCCAATAATATTCGGTTGTAGACACGTGACACCACTTCCCTCCAAGTTGAAACTTCGGGACTTCAACTTTCACTCCTAGTCACCGTTGTCAAGCGAACGACTGAGAAAGTCGTCAGCATTGTTATCTTGTCCCTTGATGGTCTCGATCCGGCGGCATTGTTGTCTCGATCCGGCGGCATTGTTATCTCGTCCCTTGATGGTCTTGATCCGCCTTCTAAATCCTTGCAGGTATAAAGCCCACGCGTGTATTATGCGATCGTTGATAAACTTAGCCTTGCTTAGATACTGTAAAAGTTGATTGTCTGTCTGGATAGTGAACTCGCGACCATACAAGTAGCATAGGTATTTTTCACTGCCCAAACAACAGCCATACATTCTCTTTCAATAGCTGAGTATTTTCACTCAGCTCTGGTGAGCTTCTTGCTTCCATATCCGACTGGGAACAATTTACCATCATGAACCTGGAGTAAGATGGCTCCGACACCTACCTCTGATGCATCAACACGCAACGTGTATGGCTTGTCATGATCGGGAAGATGTAACACAGGTCTGCTCGTCATTGCATGTTTTAGCGATGTATATGTTCTCTCTTGTGGTTCCCCCACTCAATCTTGTTGGGTTGTCCCTTTTTGGTAAGATCAGTCAGAGGTACGGCCACAGCGCTGAAGCTGGGAATGAAATCTATAAAACCCTGCGAGACCTATAAAGGCTTGAAGCTCTTTCTTAGTTGTGGGTTGTGGTGCACTGCGTACTTTAGAGATGTTCTCTACGTTTGGTTCGATCATACATTTTCCAATGTGATGGCCAATAAAGTCTAAAGCCTCAGCTCCGATCAAGCATTTTGACTGTCTCACTGTCAAGCCTGCTCTTAGAATCCACTCCAATACCTCACGAAGGACAATTACGTGGTTCTGCCACATCAGTGTGTGAACTATGGTGTCGTCCACATATGAGTCTACCTTTTCCATCCCTTGAAACAATTTCCTCATTGCTCGGATGTGCATCGCACTTGAATTCATCATCCCAAACGGCATCTTTAGAAACTCATAACATTCATCAGGGGTACCAAAAGCTGTTTTCCTTATATCCTCCTCAGCGACGGGGATCTGCCAGTATCCTTTACTTAAATCTAGCTTGGTAAAGAATCTACCTTTTCCAAGCTTTTGCACAAGCTCTACCATCGGAGTTATGGGTTCAGGGTCTGGGATGGTGATGCGATTAGGTCGGCGATAATCTACACAGATGCGTTTAGTCCCATCTTGCTTGCGTACCACGACCACTGGTGATGCATAGGGTGACTCTGAACGACGTATCACCTTTATTTCTATCATTTTATGAATGTCTGTCTGCAAAGACTTGCGCACATTGTATGGAACTACGTAAGGTTTGCTGCTAACCACACATCTGTCATCAAATGAATGTGATGGCTTACCGAGGTTGTTGTCCCAGGAAGATCCGTAAACACTCCAGCAAACTCTTGAACTAATCTGACAACTTTGACCATTTGCTCTTTGATTAGTCCGTCTCCATACTTCACGTCTTCAAAGGATTCTGTGCTGAGGTAATTCCTGAGCTCCAATAGTTTGTCATCGCTCGCTGCTTCTTGAGTGCCGTTCGTGGCTTCGACGATAGCAGAACATACTGTTTTCAGCAGCGGTCCTCTTACATTATTGTCTTTTGCTTTTGGCATCAACTCCTCACTTCGCACATGATATCTCTTTAGAAGATTAAAGTGGTAGGTTTTGACTCTGCCCTTCACGTTGATTCTATAATTGTTCGACCCAATTCGTTCTACGGAGTACGGTCCCTTCCTTTGCATCAATAATTTGTTTGTCTCCATTGGTAATAGAACAAGGACCATGTCACCTTTTTCAAACTGTTACTGTCTTGCCCTTAAATCATAATGACGTTTCTGATATTGTTGTGCCTTTCGTAATTCTTCTTGTGCTATTTGTGTAGTATGCTAAGCCTCTCCTTTAATTCTAAGACATATTGATAGGTAGTGTGCACGTTCGTGTCATCATCTTCTTGCATCCAGATGTGACGAAGTATTTGCATCGGTCCCCGCACCGATCTCCCAAAGACTATTTCAAATGGAGAAAACCCCGTAGACTCTTGTGGTGCCTCCCTGTAAGCAAAAAGCAGAGCGTTGACATATCTGTCTCACTGCTTGGGCTTTTCTGCGCACAGCCGTCTCAGCATCGTCTCCAAAGTACCATTGAATCTTTCTACGAGACCGTTGCAAATGGGATGATAAGGCGTAGTGTAAGTTGACTGATACTAAGTTGACTGATACTAAGTTGACTGATACTAAGTAGTCTAGACACCTCCTTCATGCAATCCGAAACGAATTGTCTTCCCAAGTTACGGAGAACTTTCTCTGGTACTCCAACTCGGTTATAAATGTCGATGAGAGGAACGGCTTCTGGATATTTGGTCGTGTAGTCGACCAGCGTCAAGATGTAACAATACCCACTTTCACTCGGCGGGGACATCGGTCCCACCAGGTCGACTGCAACTCTTTTGAACGGTACGTTTAGTATAGGCATATTTTGTAGCAGTGCCCTACCACAAACTCCTCTCTTGTCTTTGCACCGGCAAATATCGCAAGATTTACAGAACTGGGTCACCTCTCTTCGAATTGAGGGCCAGTAGAAATTGCTACAGACCCAGTCAATAGTCCTCCTCGATTCCAGGTGACCACCCAAAATTGACTGATGAGCAAGTTCTATCACTTGACGACGTAACGGGTCTGGAACCATGACTTGTTTCACTGGCTGTCCTCCGTTCATCTTTGGATGGATGTACAATCTATAGAGAATACCATCTTTGATTTCATATTTTGGACTATTTTGGTCGTCCGACTTACATATGGCCTCTGCCAAATGTCTGTATTTCTCAAGTATACGGTCCTGATTCTGTAGTTCTTCTAATCGTTCTTTATCCACCGTGAGCAACGGGCTCGCCTCCGGTACCGTGAACTGGGTGGTTGTTTCTTTTAACTTTGCTTGGGCCCTTGTCACTACTGCGGCAGTGTGGATGTCAGAATCAGCTTGATGAGGGCTCTTTGCCCTCGGCACATTGCCAATGATAACGTCATAAATGGCATGTGAAGACATAGCGCTTCCACTGTGCCTGACAAATAAGGGTGTCAACATTGACACGGGCAATTGGTACCTTCTTGATAGAGTTATCGACCAATTGGATAAAGCCATCATGTCCGGTGTACTGATCATGCTTCACAAATTGTTGCTTGACAATAACTCCACTACATCCGGTGTCCCTGAGTGAAGCGATTCTAGCATCTCCGACCCAACCTTTGGCAATTGGCATACTCTCAGACACGGCTGTTCTCACAATTGGTGTGTTAATACTTACGCGCTGCTTTCCTCTTGGCTCTAGCGCCGGCAGTCTTACGGTCTTGTGATAAGACGTGTTACGCTGTGATTGACAAACTGTTGGAGACCACAAACATCCGGCACTGACGTCTCTAGAATCTCTTGTTCTCCCACCACGTTGCAAACTGTGTTCATCTTTAGACTTATCCTCGCCTGCTGCAGCTTTATATGTGGTCTTGGTATTTCCGTTCGTCCCACGTCTCACAAGCCAGCACCTCTTAGCCTCGTGACCCAATTTACCACATATGTAGTAACATTGTGTCTTAATTGTGGACTTACATTCTGACGCTCGATGTCCAAACCTCTTGCACAGGAAGCATTGAATAGCAGCTTTCTGAACCTCTTCATGAGATTGGATGTCGTCATGATTAACAGCTCCTGACGGTGCAGAGATTAGGCATGACGTTGATGCAGAGTGGAATTTTCGATTGTGTGCTACCAGATATCTTCCTGCAGCCTGCGTTCACTCTTCCAAATTTGTCAACTCTCTCGAAGGTGGATCGCCAAGTTCTTGGGACAGGCATTAATGAATTGTTCTCTTATAAATAACTCCTTGATTCCAATCGCCCACTCATCTGTATGGGACAGTAAGATCCATTTATCTAAATATGATTTAAGTTGTGTAACGAACTGTTCAGGATTTTCATATATAGCTGTGGACAACTCTTGCGAAAGTTGTCTCGGTATCCGTCAGTCGTCAAATCATACCGTTTAAGTAAGGCTTTTTTTTAGTAAATCATAATTTACGGCAGTTTCATCTGGCATCCTAGAATAAACGTCAAGGGCCTTCCCCATTAGCAATGCGCTAAGTGCTATTGCCCATTCAGACTTCGGCCAGGAATTACTTGTCACAAACCTCTCGAAGCGCTGTAAATAACTGTCAATTTTGTCGATACCATCTTGAAACGTAGGTAATTAAGGAAACTTGCCTGTACGCCCTTTGCTTTCAGGCTCTGGCTCAACTGCTCGTTGCGTACGGCAGCGGCATCCAACTCTATCTTTTTCATTTCTAACTCACGCCTTTGTGTTGCTTCTTCGTTTCCAACTCCAACACTCTCAATTCCCTTTTTTTATATCTGTATTCTTGTTCATTCGACTGCTGCTCAACCACAAAGGTTTGTAACTCCTTACCTTGCAGTCCCATTCTTTCACCGAGTTCCACCAAACGCTCCATCGATTATCTTTCTATCACGTCTCTTCTTCCACTGAATACCAGCATTTCTCGTTATTTCGATGCTTCTCTTCTTTTCCCGCCTGAGCCCCCAATGTTACGGGTCATTTGAAGGAAGGCTAGAGTTAGTACACACGCACAGCAGAAGACACGCAATAGACAAAAGATATAGGCGTATAACTCGCACCACTAACTTTAACAGCACTGTACAACAACTACTTCTAATATACTAGTCAGTATATATACGTGAGCGGCACCGGCATTCAGTCATTTTGCTTCAGTCAATGTAAGCACCTCCCCTTTTCCTAAACATTATGATAATTTGAGTAACCCAAACATTGTCGCTTGTTGACACGTGACATTGTCTCTTTGTCACGCTCGCGACCCACCTAATAGGCAACTATGTAACGTGTGATCACTGATTGAGGCAAAACATGATTGAATGTCAGTCTCTTTCTTACGCTCTTCTGATTGGCTTTGACTAATTACAGTCAGTTATGCTAAGGGGCAATATTAGACATGTCTTTGCTTTCTAACTACTGTGGTGTTAACGTATTTGAGGTGCTGGAATAGGAGAGTTTGTACCTAGTGTTTGAGATCAGTCTAATTCTCTGGGCGTGCTTTAATTACTTTGTACACCTGGATCTCGCCATTCTTTCATGCCTGTGCTTTGGTGTGTATCTTCAAGACTTTCATGACTGTGTGTGAATCTTTAGCTGCAATTGGATAATGCTCGTGTATGTGTATGGCACTATGCTATAAGGTGCTGTGTGCTTCTAGTAGACATTGATGTTAATGAACTAAATGGTGTTTTCTGCAATAAATTCTCCAAACGTTAGTTGTTGTTAGAAAGTCAGTTTGGAGAGATTAGTGATGATGAGGTGGGTGACATTCAAATTAAATCTTTATAAAGTAACATCTAATCAGGGAATCAATTAGATAATTCAAACTTACATCTCGGAAGATGTTGCAAAAATTTAGCTGCACTATTGAGTTCACTTATGTCATTTTTGTTAGAGCTGAGCAAAATGTATGCAGTCGGCACACTTTCATTAAACTTTGCAAGCGTTTTTCAATTGAAGCATTGTTAACTGTATTTTTAGTGCTATACAAATGTGTGTGATGTATGTCTATGCACGTACACATAATCTTAATTAAGGGCATGATGCTGCCGGTATGCACTGTATTCTTTACCAGAATCTTTTATTACTTTTTGGGATGTTGTCCAACTGTGACTATTGTACAGTGCTGTGCTCTATTTGAAATTTGGTCTATTTAGACGTTGGAAAGGAGATAAGCACTGTGTAACTGCTCTTTGCTGTGCACCTGATAACTCTTTGCTTTTGCTTTCTGCTGGAAGAACGATCAAGTTGTGGAATACTGCAACTCGTGAAGCAGTTAAGGTAATTTTGAAGCATGATAATATCTTTTGCAGCTTAGTTTGAGATAACATGATCAGTGTTGTTTGCAGTATTGGTTCAAAGGGTAACTGCAGTGCAAAAATCAAGAATTCTTTTATGTTGGAAATTGATAGTTCTAGTTGCATACATGACAGGAAAAATAGTTTTAGATTTTTAAGTTAAGTCTTTGCTTTTAAAAGCAAGTCAAAGTTGCTTCCCGTTCTTTAAGTTTCAGTAACAGGCATGGTGTAGTGTACACGTCACAGAGGGGACGCTGGTGCATCTGTATAGTCACAGGGCTGTAAAAATGACTACATCTTTGTATCCAAGGCAACACTACTATGGTAGAGGTGACGACAGCGACAGTTATTCTTCTGAAGACTCTTCCGGAGATTTTTAGGTGATGATACCGCTGTCATCGCATAAGTCGCAGGATGAAGAATGCTGGCAGCCATTAGACCATACAGGTTCAAGCTTAGCAACAGTGTCTCTGAAACTTTGAGACCACTTGCTGCCTTGGAAGCGGACGAGGTAGAGGACAGGCCACCTGATAGCCTGTCACCATCTTAAGTAGAAGTAGAAGTAGCAAACGTAATCGATGCGCATTAGAGTAAGTAAACAACAATCACAGGTGTAGCTGCGGTTGTTGTGAGATGATGAATACGTACCCGTGTGGAGTGCTTGTGCTGTCAAAACGTATTTGAGGTTGTCTCAAATAATAATGTGACAATAATGTCAAATATAGCGACAATAAAGGCACAGTGTACCAGCAGTTCATGCAAAACTCTATTTACAGCTAATGCTGTGAGAAAAATAACAAAAAGGAGTTGACATTTGTGCATTGAATTCACATTGACACAAGGTTTGACTTCACTGCATGTACACTATACTGTAATGCTTACCACTGCATACGCTACTCATGATGATCGAGCACCTGTAGATCTATACGCAAGTCTATAATCATCAAGAGTTTGACCTGTCTTAGCCATTTCCAGTAAGTCCTGCACAAGATTCTTCCTTACTCTCATTTTTCCCCGTTTTCAAATGCAGCTCTCCTTTTCTTTTGCAAAGATTCCAGAGTGCTACGATATCTTGAAGTGTGGTGGCAGGTAGATGGAAAATGGTGGTTGCTCTTCTACAACCCAGACCAAGTTCTTGAATAGACCTGGCTGTATCTTGAAGTAATCAGGCTTAAAAGTTGCTACTACAGTCTCCTGTCCACTCAGTAGGACACGTTGTACTCAGTAGTAGTCGCGACGACACACGTCTCTGCAATTGTCCTTCTTTTGCGATTCCCACTCTTGTCTTAGCTTGGGGATCTTTGGAAATCAAAACACGTTTGCGTATGACTTGCGCGAATTGGTGCATTCTGCAGTCACACACACTGAACCATGCTTTCGCCACAGATTCTTTTGTTTACAATACACACTAGCGTGGAGTCTCCTCTCTGTGATGTTTACACTACACTACGCCTGTTACTAGAACTTGAAGAACCGGAAGCAGCTTTGAACTGCTATTTTTCAGCGAAGACTTAACTTAAAATCTAAAACTATTTTTCTTGTCATGTATGCAATGAGAACTATCGATTTCCAACATAAAAGAATTTTTAACTTTTTTGCGTTGCAGTTACCCTTTAAAAATGTGGGTTAATGCTAGTGACAGTTGTGAATAGTATTATATAGATTACCAGTTCTGGACCACCTCTGTAAGGCTTCTAGGAAGCCAATACTTCTTACATGTCCCACCTCTGTAAGGCTAAGAAGCTAATACTGCTTGCATGAGTGGTCCAGCTTTTTCCCCCATCTGTGTGAGTCTAAGGTATGTGTATATCTTGTCTATGTAGTATCTTCGCTTGTCGAGGGTGCACACCTCCACTTAGCGCCTAAGGTGCAAACACATATTAGACATATGTACTCGATGGTATATACACATTGGTTTACAGTCTATATCTATGGAAGTCATTTGTCTAATAGGGCGCACTGGTTAGATCCAGTCAAAAGCGGTTAGATCTGGTCAAAACCCGTCATGGGGAATTCTCGGGGGGGGGGGGGGGGGATTTAGGAAATCCCACGTGCTCATCATGTGCACGGGTCAGCTATAAAAGCAGTGCACTGCATAGATAGCATCATTCTGTCCTTGGTGATAGAAGTGTGCGCTCTAAACACGTTTTTGTGGTATTCTCTGTCAGGATCGCTAACAAATTGACTATAGTAGACAACTGATATAACTTATATACAAGCACGTTGTGTGGCAGTCTCTTGAAGTGTCAAGAAATTGTGCTCTGTTAGACAAATGAGTTCTACAGTATATACAAAGATGAAAGCATTGATGAAACGATTGAACTCTCTTCTAGCTAAGGTGTTAATTACACCTGAATTGTATGGTGAGAGTATTGATGTCATTGAGTTATCTATGACATAGCAATCTGAGGGTCAAGTTGGTTTACCATCTCCACGTGTGAAGCCAACTCCAGCTCCATGTGAAACCCACCCCTGATTTACGTGTGAAGCCATCTCCAGCTCGCCGTGTAAAACCCACACCCGCTCCACGTGTGAAGCCCAGTCCAGCTCCACGTGTGAAACCCAACCCTGCTCCACGTGTGAGACTTACTCTGCATGTGAAACAAACACCAACCGTGTGGAAACGCGTGCCTCACGCTGTAGGTAATTTCCTCCGAGGTTGGCAGATGAATGTGCCAGAGGATCCACACGATTCGCAAGCCTTTCTGGCAAATGCACATTTACAGATTCATCACAAGCTCGTCGAAGAGATCCTATCACTGAAAGGTGTGAAATTCCAACTGCTTCTGGAAGTTCATCTTTACAAACAGACAACCGAAGGACTCGACAAATGGAATGAACTTGCACATATAAGTAAAATGGAACCTCTTTACAGCCAACAAGATCTCAAAATTGTTAGATAGAAGATCTGAAACAGTTCACCAACGAAGGAAACGGATGGACAGTGGATGGCATCACACGATTCAACTCCACATGGCATGATACCAACCGATCCACGTCGGCTCCTATCTCCCACTTCCAAAAGAAGTGCAAACAAAGGCCGTTGTCAACGTTAAAAACAAAGATGACAGCTGCGTACAATGGGCTCTGCATTTGGCACTCTTCTCCACACGTTACCACATTGATCGATCCAGCAATACCCGACAGACGATGGACTGTGTTGGAATGGTATTCAAGAACCGACTCCCATCAAACAGATCGATCTTGTGGAGAAGCAAAGCCCCAAACTCGCTGTGAACGTCTTCGGATGTGACAAAGGTGTGTATTCACTCAGGTTATCAAAGTCTGAGTCACCCATCAGGATCAACCTTTTCATCGGCAAAGGACTTAACAACACTACACTTGGATCAAAAGTCTCAACTGCCTACTCAACAATCAAAGCAAGAATACTCATCGTATGTTCTTCTGCGAATGCTGTCTACACGGATACATGTGACAAGACTTTCTTGAACAACACAAACCCAACTGTTGAGATATCGGACATTGCGCCATCCGAGTAGAGATGCTTGAAAACGGCAAGAACAAACTCAATTTCCAGAATTACAAAGCCAACTCAAGTCCCTTCATCATCTCTATGCAGATTTTGAGTCTCTCATCAACAAGATCGAATGACCCACATGTTATCCCAACAAAAGCAACACCCAGAAGACAGCTCATCGCGAAGCTTGTGGTTTCTCTTACATCATCGTATAGTGCGACGGACAAACTCAACAGCCCGTCATCTACCAAGGACCCAATGCTACTCAACACTTTCTACAGTGTTTGCAAAGAGAAGAAGCCAAGATCAAAATGTCAAACAAAAACCCATCAAGATGACGACACAAGATTGGATAGATCACAATGCAAAAGACTGCCACATCTGTGATAAACCTCTAGTCGTAGACACCCATAGAGACACCATTGATGGTTTTGATCCAAACACAGGCAAACACAAAGGAGCTGCACACAAGAAATGCTACTTCTAGTCTCCCACCATTATTGGACGCAAGGCTAAACACAAACCCAAAGGTGATGACACAGACATCTGCTACATCTGCTACAAGTCTCATTATGAAGAACTATTGGAATTGCGTTTGCGACCATTGTCACATTACGGGACAATATTGAGATGCAGCTCACAACCAATGCAATCTCAAATGTAGATTGTCTACAACCATTCCCGTGGTCTATTGATGCAAGCCATCTCTAAGGTGCAAGGCAACGTCAGCTGCATTTCCAACAACATGGAGAAGTATATTTCATTCTCTCTCAGACAGCTACACTTCATCAACAATGTTCAGTTTCTGTTGGCCTCACTGGACAAATTGGTCAATGCACAAGATCCAACCATTATGCATACAACTAGTGAATACGAGCCTGACGACGAAAAGCGCAACCTACTCTTAGGAAAAGGTGTCTATCTGTACGAGCACATGGACGATTGGGCACTATTCCACGAACCCAAACTACCACCTCAAGATGCCTTCTACAGCACATTGAACGATGAAGGGATCACCGATGGAGATTACGACCACACGCAGAAGGTATGTTCGACCTTTGGATGTAAGGCCATGGGCGAATATCACGATTTGTATTTGTGTTGGGATGTACTACTGCTAGCCGATGTCTTGGAGAACTTTTTAAAGACCTGTATGGAGACCTACCGATTCGATCCAGCTTACTACTACACAAGTCCAGGGCTTTGTGGGATACTTGTTGAAGCAGTTGGGAGTAGAGCTGGAACTCTTGACCAACTATGACATGCATCTATTTGTTGAGAAAGGTATGCGAGGTGGTATATAGATGGTCTCTTAACGATATGCCAAAGTCAACAATCATCACGTCAACGGCCACAATCCCGACAAGCCCACCATTTACATCCAGTATCTAGATGCCAACAACCTATACAGATGGGCGATGTCACAACCTCTACCTACTGGAGGATTCGAGTGGGTGGATCCATCAAGCATGTAAACAATACTAGATCATCCAGACAAAACTGACAAGGGATACATACTAGAAGTCGATCTAGAGTATCCATTAAATTCACACCACGAACACAGTGCCTATCTGCTAGCACCCAAACGTCTAGAGTATCCATTAAATTCACACCACGAACACAGTGCCTATCTGCTAGCACCCAAACGTCTGGAGGTTCCAAACGAATGGATGTCAGACTACCAAGGGTATTTATGGGGTTAAATCGAATGAAGTAGAGAAGTTGATACCCAATCTCTGAAACAAGACCAAGTACGTTCTCTACTATAGGAACCTACGATTGTACTTGTCTCTATGTATGGAGCTGACCGAAATCCACCATGTGCTTCAATTCTATCAATCTCCTTGGATGACCTCCTACATGCACAAGAACACCAAGCTTCGCAAGCGGGCCATTTGCGACTTTGAGAAAGATCTGAGAAAACGTCAAGACGTCAAACTCGTACGATCGTGTGAGGAGAACAGATTGTGCAAGCTGATCACTGACCGAATGCAGCGTTATCTTTGATGATGGGCTCACCGTACTCCACATGAACAAGAAACAGATCGTATTGAACCGACTCGTGTATGTGGGTATGAGTGTTTTTGAACTCTCAAAACAATGATGGACGACTTTTATTACAACCAGCTGAAGAAGGAGTACGGAGATTGATGCGAGTTGTTGTACACAGACACAGACAGTCTGCTACTTGAGATCCAGACTGAAGACGTGTACGCAGACATGGCCAACCACGCCAACCTCTACGATACAAGCAATTACCTCAAAGATCACCACTCTGCGACGTAAAAATACCAAGGTGTTGAGGAAAATGAAAGATGAAAGTGCGGGCGTTCCCATAATGGAATATGTAGGACTTTGACCTAGGATGTATTCGATCGAAGCCAAGACCACCTCGATCAAGAAAGCCAAAGTAGTGAAGAAGAAGCTACAACAGTACTAGGAAGCACTGTCTGGTAAGACATTTGACCACGGTGTGAACATGCTGCGAAGCGGGGGTCATCATATCTACGGAGTTCATCAGAACAAGATGTCTCTATCTCCACTGGATACCAAACAGTATATTTGTAATGATGGGACTTGCACTATAGCCTATGGGCATTCAGATATAGTCTAACCGATATGGGTTTATATAGAAACGTTATTTTTAAAAAGTCTCACACACAACGGGTGGTGGTGCCACATCTGAACAAGTGCTTGGAAAGTCGACTTTGGACTTTTTATAGTGCTTTCTACTTAGCTTGTCCGGAATGGGAGGACACACATTGGCGACAAGTCGTCCAATCGTTTAAGTTCGAAGAGGAGAATACCCTCTTCCTCGAAGATATCCTTTTAATGTGTTCAACTCTTTCTTGTAGCCGGTGTAGGCAAGTTGACAGGCCTCCACCTTCATGGGATAATTCTTCTTTATTGTAAGTGCGTGTAGAACCGCACCCATGGCCCCCAACCTGGCCAAGGTCACGTGGAGTGCCAAGTCTTTTTGCGTTTAAAAGACCTAAGCAGTTTTCTATAACACCAACATCGGTGGTAGTAGGTGAGGTGCAGCTGGGTGAGCATACGGATGTCACTGTCTGACAGATTGTCGTCAATGTGATTGAAATTAACTGCTGGAATCATCTGGCTATATATAACCTAGAAATTTACGTCTGTTTCAACCCATCCAAGTCCCTTCAAATATCTTTATTAGTGTAGCAAGAACTGTTACATCATTTCAACTCCATCCACTTTGGTTTCAACTCCATCCATCAACCTCATCAACTTTGGTCTGAATACCATCCACTTTAGTATCGAGTGCTGTTTGCTGACCAACCATTTTGTTTATGTCGACATTAAGCTTACTTGCAGTCTTCTTCAAGGTCTTTATACCTGTTCGGTTTTTCTGTATCCAAACAGTATTTTGACCTGAAGTTCTCGACACCAAATTCGTGCTATCTCTCAACAATTGGCCGTCCTGGGTGAGTTGCAGCAAATTGTTGACTCTCTACTTGTTCCAAACTTGTTAATCGACATTCTGTGTAGCCTGTATGTAGTCTACATAAATGGATCTCATCAATTTCAATGACACCAGGTGACGAGGCAAGCCGAAAGATAGTTGGCATTTTCTACTCCTCGATTTTCATTATCTCATGATACGCCTGACGGGTCGTGGAAAGACAACACTGTTGTGTAACATGTTGATGAGGTGGATGAATCCAGATGAGTCAATCGTCTACAACACCATCAATCTCGACCAAGAAAAATATATTGACAGCTACAAAAATTTTACGACTTTCTGGAGACCGAGGGAGTGAATTGAAAATTCCAAACACTCAAACTGGAAGAGGTGATACCCATCAAGGAACTGGATGGTGACGACAGCAATCACGTGGAATCCATCAAGGAGTACTTTTCACTGTCCAGAAACTGCAACTGCAATTGCATCTACCTCACTAAGAGCTACTACGATGTCCCAAAATATATATGTCAAAAATACCAAAGTCTTTTGTCTCTTCCACGGACTGGACAACAAAGATATTTGACAAATAGCAGACGATCACAGCAACGCCATCAGCAATGAAGAGTTTGCTGATATCTATAGGAAGGCATCGTGCAAGCTCTTCTCATTCATGATTCTCAACAAGACGAGCAAACATATACCAGATATATCGTTGTGGCTTGGATAAGTTGTGTCTATGTCTAACCCTATAGTATAGTATGGCATTTGCTCAAGTGAATGGCATGCAAGAGTGTAAAGCGTTGGAGAAATTTTTCAAGAATAGAGAAATTCTCAAGAAGCGCATCATCGTAGTAAAAATTGGCAAGCAGCGTTTACAGGAGAGGTAGCTCAACCCTTGCAACAACCCGTCAAAACAGAGTTGGACAACCAGCAAGATAAATTGATAAAGAAATTACAAGAGGGGCAAGGGCAAGATGCTCTGACAAACACTCAGGCCGATATTGTAAACTAGCTCACCATTCCGTTCTCCACAAGGGCAGATCAGCTATTAGTATGAAAATTAGCAGCCAGACGGAATTCTCATTCAGAGTTACATCTCGTTCTCAGAAATTTGCAAGAATCGAGTATCCCCATGTATGCAAATTTATATGTTGTTGCATAAGTATCTCATTCTAATTTAGTTTGAAGTGTATCTCTGAAAAATTATTAGCTGGACAAAATTCTCATGAAGAATTTCGTTTAAAGTTATATCTCGGTCAATGGTATCCCATTCTGAGACTATTGATTGTTAAATAGCTAGTATCTCGTTACAGACAAAGAAAATACAACAGTGTCCTGTTTTCTAAAATCTCATTGATTGGATTATTGATTGGTTGAAGCCATTTCGACAGTCTCGTTGTACGCCGTGTTACTTCGAAGACTTTGCTACCGTTGCGAGGAACAGGTGTATCGAACTTGGCATCTATTTGACACAAATCCCGTTTGGAAATATATCCAAGCAGCATGACTGGAAGTCACGTGCAGTTGCGTACTCACCCGGATAATCATGTCCTCGTATATCACGAAGTCATGACTCGTACCGACTCTTGACATTTTGACAGCTCCGCTGAACTTTGTCACTTCGAAGACATTGCTGGTGTTGCGGGGAACAAGTGTGTCGAACGTGGCAGCTCTTCAACGGGCGTAGACGGTCAAACAACTGTGGCCGGTTTTCTTCAAGATCCAGATATGAGCAAAATATCTTCCTTTTCCCAATGCCGCCAGCAATAAACGACCACGCTTGAGATTAATTTAATTTAAAACATTCTCAAACGATTTTACAAAGGCTAGTTGGTAAAACGAGACGTGCCCATCAAGCTACAAAAGACGTCGCCAATGCAGACATCCATGCCTTGCGGAATTATATGTATTTAGGGTTCTCACTACAGCATGGCAGTGTGGCGCAGCGCCACGCTCCAGTAGGAATGCGCCACGTTCAGAAATAGTAGGTAGGCATCCAAAGTCTTCCAGCTAAGGAATGTTTAAGAATTCCGTACCACTGAAACACGATACTCAAGGTGTCTAGCCACAAATCTAGGCTCTTACAAAATAACGAGGGGTGACAGCCTCATTCTAAACGCACAAGTGTTGATTGCCATCCTGGATGTGTTGTCTCTGATTCTAGTCCCGGATGCCCTTCCTGTGACCCAGAAAGCACACCTGTTCAGACTCTTGTATGGCTTCATGCGAAGCAACAACAGTGACCCACATGAATCAATGCCTGACGAGGCACACTTTCTGTAGTTTTGTATTGCGCATGTGCAACCTATGAACATTGCTAAGAAGGGCTTACTGGCAATCGAATTTGATTTTCTTGCCAGGCATATGAACGTATGTTACATGCAAGTCTCCAGATGAGCTCTGTCGTCGCTTGGTAGTTCTCGTCACCAGCAAAACTGCTGGTAACAATAGCACTGCTCTGGACAATGAGATCGTCGAGATCATGGGTTATTGGTGGATGGTATTATCTTCTAAAAAGCCTACAAAAATATTCACAATTATGTAGACTAGTAGTATAGACATGGGTCAAGCACAATCGAGCCAGGGTATGACTACTCATCAGCTTCATGATCATCTTCAAATACATATGAAAGCGATGCGTATGGAATTCAAATTTGTTATTTTAGAACTGGTGATGGCTATATGAGAAAATAACAATAGCGTGTTGATCAATATCATCTTGGATTATGCGACACAATTGTATCGGGAGAAAGTTTACATGAGCCAAATACTTGGATATGTGCAAACATATTGGTGAAAGAATCTTATCTAATTCTATATATAATGCCATGAGTGAAACGGTTCTAGCATTAGACAGCGAGGCGGTCATCGCAAGAGGTTTGAGTTCTGAGTTTACTGTAGAACTAAACCCACCACTTATCCTTGACAAGGATATTGATTATAAATTGGCGTTGATCTCTAGTGATATGTGGTATTTGTGGTACAATATCACGACAGAAAACAATCTGTTCAGGTACTGGAACGGTACAAGATGATTAGAATTTGGATACCAGTGGGTGTTTATGACATCACAGACTTCAACTTAGTAATCAAACGTTTAGTACGAAAGAACGGTGACAACAAAGATGGTATAACTATAAAACCCAATTACAAAACCTTAAAATCACGAGTACTTTTCACTAATGGCTAGAAAGTCTATTTCACATTAAAAGGGTTGACAGACATATTAGGATTTGATGGAGGGATCTTGGAAGAGGATAGAGCACACGATCGCCAAAGACAAGTCAACATCACCAATATCCACTCGGTGTTAATACGATGCTCTCTTATATTTTCTAGCTACTTGAACGGTGGCATCTGCGATGTCATCTACAGCTTCTCTCCCAACAAACCACTGGGATGACTACTCTCTATCAAACCGAATCAGTTGACCTACATTCGCATGAGAAAAACAGAGTCAATCCCCAGTATCATTGTGCGTGTTACTGGTCAGGATGGAAGGCTCATCGATTTCAATGGAGAGAACAACTTTCCTACTACACATCAAAATTATGTACCTTCCCGTAATACCTCACATTATCCGGCATGCCGTTACGTCATCGAGGTTTAGCAGGGTGCCATTATACTTCGAGGTTATACGTGAGGGACATACGGCTTTATAGAGAATCACATCGTGTCAACAACATGCCTGCTTCCACGTTTGCATGATACATATAGTATTGTGTAAAGTGAACAGTAAATGCTACCGGTAAAGTTGTACGGAACTTAACCGCACATTTTCGATGGTGTATGACTTCCTACCCCTATTCTTGCTGCTATTCTTTCGTGATGGGCATTCGTCCTCTCTCTCCTCTATTTCCTCTTCCTCGAAATCCTCCTCCACATCACCACGTGCTACACGAGGTGACGCCATATTACTGCATCCGCACTTTTAACCGAGGATGCGCAAGAAGGTCTGGATATCGAGGCACCCTCGGCTATAACGGCATGTCAGATAATGTGAGGTAATACAGTATAATATACGATGTTGAACAGATGCAATCAATTGTATTGTAAGAGAATCATTGGTGGATCCCTCTTCGGTAATCTGTGGATGGTGCCAAAAATATTGTGAAAACGGGATCTCAGATGGTTCTAGACAAAGGCAAAGATGTAGGAAAAGATTTAGTGACTAAGGGTAGAGACTTGGCTATTAGCAAGGGAAAAGAGTTGACACAAAAAGTGATCAACAACGGGCTGGAAGCCACTCAGAAAGCGATCGGTAAGGCTCAAGATCTGCAGACACCAAAGTGGAACAGATTGATCGCAAGGTTTCCAATTATCTCCTATAAAAGAAAGGATCAGCCCGTTGACCTCCAATCCACAGGTTAAAAAAGTATTGCAAGAGCGTGCCAAGAAACTTGTCGACGAGCAATCTGTTACCATCTTGAGCAACATCATTGCAGGTAGTGGAAAAGTCGGTGGGGTGTTAAACAATTGAGGTGAATTTTTATGTAACCCATAATATAGTGATAGAAACGACCAAGATCGTATCACCTTACTTTCGAGTGTTTGAGAATTCCATCGAGGACGATTCGATCACCGAGTTTGAATACATCAAGTATCTTCTCAACGACACCAGTAATATGAACAAGGGTGGAAAGCACAAAATAGAGACTTGAGATCTGGATGAGTACTTGCTTCCTCATAAAGCAGTGCTTGAAGTAAGAGGCAAGTTGGTCAAAGAGGACAATACAAAGTACGTCGCCACCGACGTCGTCACGCTCGTCAACGACGGGTGGTCACTCCTTCGATCTATCCAATACCAAATCGACGGTCACATTGTCAAGCACATCAATCAATACTTACCACAAGCCAGCACGATCATGAACTTGGTACAATTCTCGGATGATTACGGTAGAAGCACGGCTACCAACATGTTGTGGTATCACGATACCAGCACAGGAACTGCTGACCTACGAGTTTGGTGTACCTGGAGTAGCTGTGCTACCAGCAGGCACCGTGGCTGATGGTGTCAATCCAACCAGAGCTCACATTTGAGCTCTAGACTTTGCCAATAAACTCAGAAAGGACGCTGACAACTCGGAATTCTGCATACTATCTTTGAGTTTCGTGTTGGGTTCTCATCGGGGTATTGACACGGTGATGTTGGGAGTGAAACACACCTACGTTTCTTGAAAGAAATTCACCCAATAACTATATTCATAGAGATGGCTCTGCGCTGCAGGTAAATTCAATGGCGCACATCTAGCAGTTTGGATGCCAAAGGTTTGGCCGTCACTGTCCATGCAAATGGAATTGAAGCTTTGCTCGTATCGAGTGCATGACGTAGTCTCTTCCCTGAGCAGATGAGAGTCTATAGAAAGTAGTTCATGGCCGCTGATACGAGTCCCACCTGGAGAGTCACCAGCGTTGCCAGTGAACATCTTCCTTGACACGTCTTTGTTGCCTCTGCCAACGTTGCTCGAGATGGGTATCAGGAACAAACAATCAAATCTTCGACCATGCTAATCTGACACGGTTGAGTGTATGAGTCAATACCAGACACTACAAGGATAGGGAGATTGAGACGAACTTTGCCGATGTCTCTAGAAATCTCTCAAGAGTGTACATGCTATTCCAAGAAGTGGTCAGTAAATATTCTGACACAGATTCGGGAAGTCAGTTGGCTGTCAGAGACTTTGCGAACCTCTACTTGATCATACTCGTCGACATATCCAAACACCGAGACAAGATGAGGATGGGTACGTTTGACATCAAAGTGCGATCAGCTGAGTGCGGCCCCAGGATGGGGTTATCACGTCTATTGTGTGGTCTTGAGTGATCGATACATGACATTGGAAGCGACGAGTGGAAAGATGATTATGATCGTTTAATGTAACCTTATACATAGAGACATGAGTTGCATCAAGTACGGATTCACTCTGATGGATAGTCAAAAGGAAGTGCTACGAAATGCTCATCATAAACATATGGGCTACACCCTGTGATAGTCGCACTCTCAGCTTTTGGGAGATGATTTCCTAAATATCACCAGGATGCAATGCAACAAGATCACCAAGGCAAAAACTGATTGTCGGAATATCGAGTTGAAATTATCCAAGTCGCAGATAGCAAAAAATGGTGGAGTAATCGGTGCCATCATTGGTAATATAATGCCTCATATCATCAAACACGTTCCAAAGGTAGTCGGCGCCTTAGGTCTTGCAGCAGCATCTGGTGGGATACAGAAAGCCATCGCTGGTAGTGGAAAGAAGTCAGGCATAGTGGTAAGAAGCGTCGTATGAAGATGGGTGGGTTGGGTCCATTGATGGGAATGATACGTTACTACCATGCCATCTGGAATGGGTTCAATTGTTCAGTTGGATTCTCGACTGTGATACGTTAATAATGACTTGTCAGATTCTACGTAGTTATCATTTTTATCATTGTTTGTCTTGACGGTAGCCATTTTGCTATTCTTCAAAACAATGTCGGTTTTATAATGCACACAGTATCTTAGTGCGGATATATGCTTATTGTATAGCTATGTAGTAATCTTGAGTGTACTTTTGTGATTTATTGTTATCATACTGAACATTTGCCTTGAAATTAGCTGCCATTGTTTGTCAGAAAATTTAGGTCATGTGTCCTCTATTTAGTTTATTGGTTGTTGTACAGTGAATGTTAAGATAGTTGTGTAGAGCATGTGTACAATGTTTGTATGAGGCCACCTAATCTGACTACTTGTATTTTTGTAGACATTTTCTGGTCATTCAAACTTAGTACGGCAGCTGCAATTTGTTCCTGCTGAGTCGCTGTCTCATTTTGTGTCTCGAGCTGAGAATGAAAGAGCAATCAATGCTTGGTAAGTAAACAGGATTTTACAAATGCCCAGTTCTTAATTGTCAGTGATTTTTTAATGACGTAAAATGATAATAATATTGCTCACTAATCATGTGAAACTGCAGATACTTTCAATTACAGAGCTGATATGAATACAAGTATTGACTTTTCTTTGGTTAAGTCTTTTTTGGGAATCAAGTCTTTGAAAATGTAGAATTTTGGCAATGACATATTGACATGTTTTAATTAATGAAGGCCAATGACATTTCCGTGATTGATCTTCATTTAGTTGCATTGTAAGTGATGTTGACCACTGTAGATTGACTGGTTGCTAAGAGTCACAACATTTATACTATTGGAGCTTTCTGTATTTATCATAAAGTTTATTCACTTTTTGTCTGTTGTGACTAGAGGTCTTATCTGACACATAATTATTACCCAGCTGTCTCTTTACTGCTATTGTTGCACTGACCTGGGTAGAATTTGTTAATTGTTGAATTACCGTTACCTCATCTCAAGATTGCTGTGTTGCTTTTGATCATCTGACAGTGTTCTCCCCAGAAACCTTCAAAGACAGAATGGGATCTGTGAAGTGGGCGTTTCCCAATGCCACGCCCAATGCTGGTTAAAACTATATAGGGAAGTCTCATTGATCTGTAATGTATATATGACAGATCAATTAGGCTTTCCTGTGTACAGATATGACTTCGTCAAAAGCTCTAGAAATTCCGCCGTTTTGTCTGACAATACACTGGTTGCTTCTCTATAAAAACATCTGATTCATGGCAAGATTCTTTCATGCTCTAGCAGACTTTGGTGAGTGAGCGTTTTGCATGGGATATCAATCCAAATAGCTTTCCCTAGTGCACATCTCTTAGTCCTAGATTGTGTTTTTAACGAAGATAACATAGCAGTGATTATGTCTTGTTTTCCACCTCATTAACTAGAAGGCACGAGAAATCATTTCGGAAATTATTCAGCCACTGGCGATCTAGCTCCAGTCATCCTGTGCTTGGAAGATCTGCTAGGAGCTTCATTAGTTGTTGCTCGTAAAGAAAGACTGAATGCCAACATGATTCATGTGCACTTTGGTGACATGTACATACTTTCACGTGAACACCAGCTACAAAAGCTTGGTAAATGACTGCATGCATGGATGTAAAGTGTTAGTGTTCCACATAATTAGATGCAACCCATTGTCTTAGTCAATTAATAAGCTGACTTCGAGATTCTCAGGTCTTGGCATCTGCATGATCTAAATGATCTAAAAGCTTAATTGCTTAAAATAAGGCAGAGCGAGCCAAAAGATCCTGGGGAGAACATTGCATCATAATATCAAATATGTGTTGGAGTATGTGGATTGTCAATGCACAGGTATTACTTTCACTTCATAACGAGGTCGTATGTATCGCTTACACGCCCTAGCTTACATGTGGCTTACACATGATATGTGAATGTAAGCTGTATTTACACGAGTTTACATTTAGTCCAACCGCGTGTAAGCGCATGAAAACGAATGTAAGTGGCATAAATATGGTATCGCATGCGTGTAAACATTGGCGTACACGCATTGTACGGTATGGTGACAAGATAACCATGCGTTACCATGGAGTTTAAATGCTGTATCGCACACATGTAAGCAAAGTTTACATGTAATGTACATCCATGGTTGAAACGCAGTGTTTGTTACTGTACATTATTGAATTGTAGCTAGGCAGCATGACTGTTGTTAGTGTCAAATGAGGTGTGTTCTAAGTGAATGACTGGACAAATTGAAAGGAGTCAATATGAACATTAGCTGCTGAGCAATTCTGTGTGCCTATTTATTTGTGGTTTAGGGTACAATGCTTGTACATATATACAGTTCGCATGTAGTGGTGAGCTAAAACTCTTACTATATTGATATATTCAAATACAGCACGGAAAACGCGCCTCACACAAATCACGAGGTTCTAATCTAATTGGTAACATGTAGGTAACTTGTAGTGTCTGCTACAGCGTCATAATTATAAGGACACTGCTGTCAAAACATACGGGTACTTTTAGATTGTAATTATTTCTTAGACAATAAGTGAAGTCTTTCAATATTGTGACAGTACTAGATGTAAACGTAATCGCACTATTCTATACTTTGTTTTAATTGAAAATTACGAATTCTGAACGTACTGCGCAGGACATATATGACGTAACACAGGAACAGGCTGTTTTGTTTGTCCTGTTGTGGGTTCTCATGGAGAGTTGAATTTCACAAATTTACGTCAATGCAGATGTAATTTTATTGCGTAGTTTATAGATACTTAGTTTAGGCATTGTACTATTAGAAAGGTTGTTGCTTATCTTTTCAGTAAAAGAATGAGCATCGGAACATTGCAAGTAGCCTCTAAAAGTTAGAAAATGTTACTAATTAACCATTTCCGGTGTCCCCAAAACAGTCAACTTACTTGCGACATGTTTCAGCTGTCAAAAACTCTAGAGTAAAAGCCTGCAAAGTTGCATGTCATCTGCTAGTCCCTTTTCAGCTGAATTCATTTCACAAGTTTGTTTTGGTTTGCTGTGAGTTGCTGTTATGCCAAGAGGAAAACAGCTCAGTCCCATTACCAGAGGAAGATCGAAGCACTGCATTCTGTAGGCCATACCACTCGCCAGATTGCAGTGCAAGTGGGAAGGTTGAAGAAAGCAGTTCATCAATGCCTGCAGAGGCTGTCAAACGGTAGCAGCGACTATGCAACACATCCTGGTAGAAAAGAAAAACAATCGCATGTCAGGACAGGATGTTGAAGAGCCCTGCCATTGAGAACAGGCGAAGGAAGTTGAGACAACTAACCCTAACCTTAGGAGGCTGACGTTGCTATTTTCTGCAGTACAGTTAGAAGATGACTGCATGAAAGTGAGCTGCATTCTCAGGCCACGCAAGTAACCGCTACTGACAGACAAACACCACCAGCTCAGACAAGAATGGGCGGCAATGTATTGTGACTGGGATGTGGAGGCATGGCGATCTGTCCTTTTTAGCAATGAAGCCAAAATTAGCATTGGAATCGACGGAGCATTGCTCGTCTGACGCTGTAAGGGAGAAGAGTATTTGCTGCAATGCTGTGATTTGACAGTAAACACTCACCAAGTGTTATGGTGTGGGGTAGCATGTCATATTATGGCGTCAGATCTCTAGTAAGACTAGAAGGCCGCATAGACGCTCTTGCCTACCAAAGAGTTCTCGAGGACCACATGCTTCCTGACGCTCAATGGCTAATAGAAGAGGATTTTGTTTTCCAGCACGACAATGCGTCCATCCATACCGCTTGATCCACCGGGCAATGGTTGCGTGACAACGACGTCACCGTACTTGACTGGCCTCCGCGAACTCCAGATGCCAACCCAATTGAAAACTTGTTGCATACATTGAGAGTTTCAACAAACAGAAGGCATCCTGAGAATGAAGAATAACTCTGGCATTCCGTCCAGGAGGCCTTGCAGACAATTCCAGCAGCACATGTGCAGACATTAGTCGACAGTGCTGCTTGTCGCATAATATCAGCTTGAGGTGGACAAACCAAATACTAATGAACAGTTAAAATTTATGTCACGTCTAGACGCACGTGTTACAATAACGAAAATGTAGCAAGAAGTTACGTGATAATTTCATCTAGCAGCGAATACGGTTTCAGATGTGTTTACGTGTTTTGAATTTTTGCTAGTAGGCTCTGCTTAAAGCTTGTAAAGATTCTGTACTTTTATCACTAGCTGGAAGATACGCGTTTGTACTGGGTTATGATGCAGTGTCCTTATAATTATGACACGGACTGTATAATTCAATGCTGAGACAATCCGCTACAAGTTAATTTGTATGCTACTGTTGCTATACATTGTTTGCATATTTTATCAGGTCTATTGCTTCATCAAGTAAAATGGACAGGAAAGCAGTTGCTACTTTTTCTGCCACAGCAGAACTTAATCACATGCATGTAAACAAGCACCCGAAGAAACAAGATGTATTACGATTTGCTTAATAGTTACAAAGTTATTGAAACAATTATTGGTATTGCAGATGGTTTGTTTGGTTGCCTTGTCAAGAGAGGACTGTCTTCATATATTTTCAGAACGTCTGGATGGGTGAGTGAGTGACAGAGAGTTTGTTGCTACTTAAGAATTTCTATGTTAGAGTTGATCAGCTATAGTCTTATACAAACTAGCTTGAACATGATCTTTGTTTATAAGATTGCCAGTAGCTGTTGTTGGTGTGGCTGTTTTTTGGTTTGGCTGTTTTTTGGTTTGGCTGTTTTTTGGTTTGGCTGTTTTTGGTTTGGCTGTTTTTTGGTTTGGCTGTTGTTGATCAACTGTCAACATTGCCATAGCTGCTATTGTTGCTTTATTGTTGCTTTATTGTTGTATTTTATGTGTAGTTGTCTTGAAAAACCAATTGCATCTAATTGCACCATTCAAATAGCATCATCAAGTGAAAGAGCTGTAAGTGCTATAGTAGCTATATAAGATATTGAAATGAAGATCTTGTAAATTGATTTCCTGTTTTCTTTGTTGATGTTTGTTCATGTTTGTGCATTTACCGTAGTCTGAATTGCTGTGCATGATTGTCCATTTGTTTGTCCATTTGTTTGTCCATTTGTTTGTCTTTCAGATATGGAAAAGTTACACTTAGTCTACCTATATCTTAGCCCAGTAGAAACACGCAGCCACTATTAGTGAAGGTTATAATGTTGACAATAAAGCATCAGTGTGCTAAACCCTCGGTTGCTAGCTGAGCTATGTTACATGGATGCATATATGGTAAGTCATGAGGTATAGGGTCATGTGGAAGTCACTAGACACCACATGTGAAGACATGTCTAATTAGCTAACCAGCTGGCTGAGAAAAGACAGGCAGTCATTGTGCTAACTGGCTTCATTTGCATCCAAATCTATGAGAAATGTGTCACAGTAGAGTGTGCATACTGGTACCAGAAAGAACAGAGAGTACACTGACAAGTGCAGGTGCACATATCATAACCGATAGAGTAACAGTGAACATACACGGAGTAGACAGTACCGCCCACATTCGTTTATCAACTTGCCCACATTCGGTCATTGAGTCATTGAGTTGTCAGAGTTGTACCATGGTACACAGTGGCGTAATCCGTGTGCATGCACTCCTCGGATTAATTACAAAGTTTTCATGCTTTTTGATTCTGAATAGTTCTATTTTTCCGAACATGTTATGCCCAGTTTGTGAGACAAGGCTGGTAAGTAATTCAATTTCATACGTAGCTAAGGTAATAAGGTAGGTTAATGCTCATGCAGTCTTTATACAGAAGTTAACTGGGAGTAGGCCCAGATATGAAAAACTTGTTCTAAAGTGGATTGTATTTCTAATATTAAGCACTGTCGGTTAGAAGTAGCTTATGTTAGACCTTAGTGTAAATTACTCTTTGAATATTTAGCATTAGTTGTTGCTAGTTATAGTGTAGCTGAAAGCATTGGCATTGTGCGTATTGTTTAGCTGATATGCTTGTTATATGGAACGAATATGATCACTACAGATGGTATCTAAGAATATGCTTGGACTTACAGTAGATGTTGCTGGAAAGCAGAATGTGCTCTACTGGGAATTTGTGAAACAGCTCCCAGGTCAGCAATACAGGAAATGGAATTTTCGTGGAAGAAAATCCGTTTTCATTAAGCACCCGAGCAGTTTGTAGGAAACTCTGGAAATTGGTGGATTGACTTGAGTACCACAGAGAAGGCAAGTGCGAGGCTCATCTTGTAACGTCCCGGTAGTCTTAGGAGTGCAACCAAATCTGACTGCCTTCTTACTCTTTTTGTCAGGCATTCTTTAGTGCTTTCTTCTTTAACCCACAGTGTGAGGCTGCTGTCTGGTTGCCAAACCTGTACGTACACTGTAGTATATTAACACACATTACTAATACAGCCTCAGAATATCGACCTACTTTGGGCCACGATGTTAATTTCGCACCACAATCGTGATTCTCATTAGCAGCCCATGGGCTGTAAATGAACAGATTTCAAAAGATTGCCCACTGGGTGATCTTTTGGCTGGGCACTGTTTCAGAAATTCCCTGTTTTAGGTATTTGTTGCATTTTTTAAAATGTTGTCAGTTTGGGTAGTGGAAATTCATTTGAAACTGGTATAATCTGTATTTGAGTGAAATATTTGCATAATCAGGATACATCGTGTACAGAACTGTATGTCTCGTTTTTGTCAGTATTTGACAAAAAAAGGAAAGCAGCTTGAATTATTCACATTGCCAATCAGATATTATACTGGTTGCTATCAGCCACAGTAGCAAATCCAACTGGTCAACATATCAAACTTATGTTGCTAAGAGAAAGTTAATGCCCATATTTAGTTAATAGCTTTAAAATGACTGTTATTGGTAAATATGGAAAATTGTAGTGGTTTTGATCGGAAACGACCTTGTAACAAATGAATCAAGGCTGGAAACAACCATGTAACCAACCACAGACTACACACGTGCTTCATTGTTAGGGCTGGTCTGATGCCATTCAAATATGTTTTGGCTGTATTCATTTTAAGGGTTTAGCATTTATGTTCTTCAGTTTTGCTAGGTTGCTGCTATTTGTTTTGCTTTAATGATTGGTAGATTAAACACATACAGTACTGACGTTTAGTGTTAAGATGTTTCTTCGTCAGCCAAGGCTTGGTTTTACGGGGGCGAGGCTAGAATTTATTTATTTATGTCTGGGAGCCTTCCGCCTTTCTAGCTAGGCGTGGTTGCATTTGGAAATCTACTGGAAAGAAGGACACTAGGACGAAGCTCACTGTCTGTAGAAGATGTGCACGTAAAGGACAACATATTGGCTAAGTCTTATCCAATAAAACTGACGATAGACTGGCGTATTTGCAACTAATCACGTGGTAGCATCTCGCTAGTTTTGAGCACGCTGCCGTCTCTTGGCGTTTTTTCACCAACAATCTAGTAAATTGTAAAGAGGGCATGTGATTGCGTTTTACTGCAGTCTAAAACCTGGTGTGCATCTACAAACACGGGAGGTTTCTGACCCCAAACTTGGTGCACTGTGCAGTAATGGGGATAAGAATCGTCAAGTAGAAACCACGGTTCTGCACCTCGACAGTCTTATAAGGTGGGATATCGCTACTCTGTTGAGATTTCTTTGCGCTGAGTGCGGTTTTCAACGAGTTACGGTATTCCTTTACTTCTTTGTAATATGAGTTCTCTTGTTTTCTTCTTCTGTAACTGTATCAAATTGATTTTCGAGTTTTACTGATAGTTGTAAGTGTTTTGATAATATAAGGAGTCAGAACTAGCCAAGGGGATTGATGTTGAAGAGGTGTAGAGGCTGAACTGTTTGTTCATGCATTTTAATACCTACTCTGCATATGCATCTAATGGGGAAGAGAAACAGTGGAGAAACTGTTCATCCTGGAAGAGATTGCCAGTCTTGTGCTAGATGTGACACCACTGCAGAGATCCAGAAAATTGAAAGAAGAGTTGAAACAGTGGGTAGTGTCTGCTCTTGAAATCGAATCAACCCAAAGTCTTGCTTGTGTCACAGATATGAACAATAATCACTCATAGTATTAATTATTGTCAAAATATCACTATCACACGACCATAAATTCATCAGAGAGACTCTTACTAGAGGAATAGTGAGTAAGTGTACTACAAGTATATGCAAATGAGATCAATTTCCCAATAATATTAAATAAAGGCATGTTAACTGCAGTTTATTATTATTAGATAGTTATTAAATTAATTGATTAGTTGACTAATTGTTGCACTGTCAATATATACTGTACTAGACACGTTCAGTAGTCTAATTTGTTGCTGTGATACAGACATGCGTTGTGTATTACATCAGACAATTCTTTTCAAGACAGATCAACATTTAATTAGCCAGAAGCTAAACAGTAGAATACGCTAGCAAGTAGTTTGACAAGTTGTACAGTGTACAGTAGCCTTACATTTACAGTCATTGTCGATTCTTGCATTAGCATCAGCGGTAATGCAAGGTGATTACAACAAGTGGCATTCGTAGATATGAGCACACGGCTGTCTCAAAGAATCTAGTTTTCTGACAACATCGTACGATGATAGCACGGTAGACAAGCTTCTAGTGAGAAAGGCGTCTAGTGGTGTGTCGACTTAACGGTGTTGCAGTGCTTAGTTGAGTTGCCACTTCCGGCTTAGCATGGCATTCATCATGCAACTTTCCTCTCCCCAAACAAGGTCTCAAATCGCACTGTTGACTTCGCAGGTGTTCAAACAACGAGCCCGTATGTCATACTATGTAACACAGGTCTTCCGGGACCGACAAAGAGTCGTAATCATATGTATTGGAATAAAATGCCTATTTCGTTGCGGACGTTAGAAAATAAAAGCGAGGTCCTATGGGACATTGGCTGACGGACTGCACGTGGTCTGTTATTGAACGATGATACGCGATGTGTTTGGTAGTGCTGTAGTTTGATTTGTTTGTGTCTTTCTTTTGCATTAAAGGAGAACTCTCACCAAATACTAAAACTTGTTGAAAGAAAGATGCAAGGCCTGGTATCTTCCTGCAGGAAACCTATGGTCCAGACGGCCACAGAAGCAGAGAATCGGCAACGAGTTGTTCAGACGATTCCCCGTATGTACGCAAAGTCTTACTCTCTCGAAGCAACTACGTTAGGTTTTGGTTAATAAATCACAACTTGACACCATATGTCTCACAATCCTTAACTTGAAATGTGCACAGATATCGGTCTTCCTTGCTAACCAACAATCAGAGTTATGCATACACCACATACGGGTACTAAACACGCCTACGCAGGTAATTTCAATGCTTTATTTCTTCGTTACGGTAAACTTCTGCAGTAAACGGTTGCAAAGGGTTGTGTCATGAAGTGACAGCTTTCATCTGAGAGATAGTTGATTTTGGTGAGAGTTCTCCTTTAAGAATGAACTGTGTCATTAGTATGGTGTGATAGAATGTATAGTAACAAGAATAATTGTAAATGTAACAGTAAAACTATAATATTTTATTATATGAAGCATCAAAAATCTTTTGTCTTCAATAACAATAGAAGAAAATTATAGCTGGTCAGTGGGAGTATATTTGTGATGAATTTTTAGGATCTACTACTAGTTAGGGTGCATTTCATTCATACTTGATATTGCTTTTGTACTGGCTGCGTTTTAATGAATTGCAATGCGAAGTGTCCATTATGTAATGGTACAATATTAGAAGCAGAGAGGAATCTTGAATTGCAGTACTTTGATAGAGTAACTAACTGTTGTCTAGAATGGCGACAGCGTGCTGTGTCTTGCTGTACTGACACAGTGCTCAGATAGTAAGCTACTTATTAATATAGATGGTGCAACTCTTACGTACTAAGGATAAGAAAGCTTTAAGGCTGGTTCACAATATGCGACGGAGACCGACCGTGATGGGCAGCTCTCTGTCGTCTCCACAATACATGTACATTCTGTTCTGGTAATTACCATTCCTGTGCTGCATGATTACATCATCCTCGTTTGTGCTTCGTTGATTGGATAACAGTACCTAATCATTTCATGTTGCAGTATGTCAACTTCCAACTGAGCGGACAAAATAGAATTGATTCTATCCTTCAACGCTCCGTCAAGCAAGTGCCTTTGATGTGGTTTGACGGATCGTGAAGGACAGCTCTTCGTTGCATATTGTGAAGTAGCCTTTACTTTATAAACTTCTGCGGACTCTTTATAAAAGAAAAAGAAGTTTTTCGTGGTTTTATTGTAAATATGAGTCACGTAGTAATGCAGTAGAAGTAACAAATATTATGATCTGTCTTGCACAACAGTTGGAGATGTTTTAGTTTTAGATTGGTGTTTGGTGTAATACATATATATTGTGTGATTTAGAAATCAGTGGTTTCATCTGTGCCATTCTTGTCTGCTCATTTGTGCTCTCATTATGATGAAGCTCTTGTAATAGCATATGGATCCATTGTTCGACCTGTTTTTGAAAACCTGGTTTGTTAATTGCTGCAGGAAGAGTTTAATGTGTATGTTTTGAGGCTTTGTGTTTGCAGTCGCCAGTACAAAATGACAGACATGTCTGCTTGGTGAGGCATGTAGAAAATAGCCATCTGCTGATTGGAACAAAGAAATTAGAACACCAGGTAAGAGGCCCATCCTAAGTCAAACTGATTTTCTTATGTTGCAACAGTTTAATTTTAGTGTTACTGATTATAAATTCTAATGAAACACTTCTTTGTTTGAAGTCTTGAACATTGTTAATACAACAGTAGTCCTATTGTAACTAAGACATGAACAACAGTCTAGTAAGGGATTGCTATATGGTAACTGGGTTATTGGGAATAGTACACAAACTTGCAGTGATTTTTGCATATCTATTAATTAATACACATTGCTTCTCTTGTGAATCTTTGCATTAGTCTTTTTCTGTTGACGTGCAGTGGTTCTGTGTGTACAGGAGTCATACTTTTGTGATTAGGCGGGATTCACACAGTCAGACTGACTAGAACACTTGAGAATGATCATTATTTTTGTTGACATTGTCAGTACTTTTGTTATTTGACTAATGCAGGCAACTTTCGATGTGCTTGTTGTTTCCGAATTTGGTAATGCATTTGATTATAGAGACATAAAGTGAAGGGGTCTTCTTCTGGTGGTCATGTGTTGGGACCAAGTCAAAGACCGGTGGTTGGCCACCCACAAAACTCTACTCTAGGTGCTGAGCAGTCAAAGGTAATGGTTAATGTTTAGAAAACTTTGGTTACAATGAATGGTATTAAACTGATTTGTTCTTAACATTATTGATTACAGTTGAGCATGCAAGAAAGATTGAGTTCGTTATCAGTTTCAACTACCAAGTTGAAGCCTTTGCCTAGGTATTGTGTGTTGTTCTTGGTAGCTCTATTATTAAAATTAATTTGTTTCTTTAAATAACCTTTCCTGACCAGCTTTCCCTAGGTATTAAGTATGTTACAGTAGGACACCACTTATCTGACGGGCATGGGACAAAATGGATGTCGGATAACTGAAAACGTCGGATAACTGACGCACTTTGAAATACAACTGCAGAATACTTAAAGAAGCTCAACATCTAATTGTACATGTAACAAGTAGCACAGTACAACTTCTTTGACTAGGGAGAACACTAATGGGAACTGTCAAGACTTAAAGTAACCACTAATCTTAGTCTGGATCAATGCTTTCGCTCTTCTTGCTGTAGTTTTCATCAGCAGCCCATTCAGTAGGACCACTGTGCTTACTGAAACTTCAGGTTGTTCTTCCAGGTACTGAAGAATCGTTTCTAGAGCTTCACATTTAATTTGATGACACGTGGATCACGGATACAGTACTGTACACACAGGAATCGTATATCCTAGCGTGTGCACAGTTTGCAGTTTAGATAAGCCATGCACCGTCGGATAATTCATGCTGTCAGATAACTGAGTGTCGGATAAGTGGTGTCCTACTGCATTTTGGTGCATATATGATTAAAATTAATGTATTTCTTTCATTGATGTTTTTCCTGCTCAGTTAATTCCTTACTTATATAGCATTTAGGCACCCTGACAAAATAGTCCTCTTTTGATTTATTTCTCACCTCAGTTCTTTGATCCAAGTACGGCATGGAGCTGGTTATTTAATGGTTCTTCAAGAGCTGTGTGTCAGTGTCATGATCCATGAGATGGATAAAAGTAAAGTATTGTTTGATGTTGTCTTCAGAATGGAGAGGAAGTCAAGAAGTTTTTGAATGCAGGGATTGAGCCAAATCTCAGCTAACAGTAGCAACAGTTGCTTACAATGAGCATAATGAAGATGATGAGCAGCTAGTTATTCTTTGTGGAAGTGGCATTAATGCTTTTAGTGACTCAGAATTGGTATAAAAATAGCCTTACCACAGTGGCACTATTTCATACAATAGTTTCCTCTTGATTTTTTTAACTCTGGATTAATTTCTCATGTTGATGGACAGTTGATATACTGATTTTTCATAGGGAATTAATCAAGAGAAATTTTTGGTACTTGTTTATACATGTAGCATCAACGCTTTATACATGTAGCATCAACGCTTTATACATGTAGCATCAACGCTTTATATTTTACACGGATCAAATAATGCAAATACTATGCATCTGCGTAGTAATGTCTTTTGCCTTGATTTTTAATTACATTGAAAGAAAAATGCAATTACTGAGCAAGTCACGGTGAAACAATTTAGGTTTAACTACATTCATTTAAGTTGTCTGATTGAGGGCTAAGACCAGCTCTGAAGCAAGTCAAGTTTTAAGCTTGTGTTACATTAATTAGTTACTTTTGCAGGTATGTTATGTTCTTACTAGAGTTAATATGATCAAGTTGAATTGTTACGATTGGTCTTACCATTACAACCAGGCTTTAGACACTGAGCAACATACAGTGTAGATGAAGGGCAAGTAAAACAGTGCTTTGGGGTTAGATGTACCAAACATACAATGAAGATAAGAAAGGGTTTAGTGTATGTGGCAGTATGCCAATGTAGATTAAAGAATAAGCTGTTGTGTTATAAATTCAATTGTTGTTTTGGTATTAATTAGACAAACAAACATACAAAAGTTAAAATATGCAAGAAATTTTGAAAATACTGTTGAAACAGTTCTATAGCAAGTAAACATTGCTAAATGAAAATGCCATTGACAATATTTGTGGTGTTTCTGTTAAGTGGCTTTGGTGCACCTACTGCTGACTCCCTTTCTCATATGTTGGTTCAAGCTCTTCACAGTCAAGACAAGCTGCTGTTGGAGGTAATCGTCTATCTCTGATGTCTATTGTGCCCTTTGGATAGAATGGCATGCATTATTATATAGCAATTTACCAGGGTGCCATTAACACTTCAAGGTAGAATGCGTTGCATTATATATGAGGTAAATTTAACAAGTAACTCTAGCCTTGTTTCCAGCTGTTTATTTTCACTTGTTGACTGAATTGTTATTGAGTTGCATAGTCATCAGTAAAGTCAGTAATTGTATCATCTTACTGCTCGCTACAGGATAATTTTTTCACATCAGTGCAGACTTTGTGTATGTTTTCAATATTGTGCATGCTTTGAATCATTTATAACTACTACTCTGCTTTGTTCTACAAGTGTAACGGCACCTCACTATAATGGCATGGTGGAGTATTTACCAGCTCTAATTGCAGCATATTCTAGTAAAATTTTCTTATAATGGCGTGCCGTTCCATGCACAGTAATATAGCATGTCTTTAGTGTAGTCTTTAATGCATTTATTGTATTATGCTCTTGCCTAGCGCAATGTTAATGTATTATGCTCCTTCCTAGCACATTCCGTAGCAAATGTGAAAGATGCATGTCTAACATTGCAAAGATGAGTTGTGTCCTTTGCAATACGTTACTGTCTGTTGTTTGAAGAGTGCTCGGCACTGATAAATGTTTTCTATCACTGTATAGGCTGTACTTCGAAATGTCAAGGAAAGAATTGTACAAAACACTGTTCGACGATTACCATCAGCTCTTGTTGTAACTCTCATAAAGGAAGTAAGAGAATACATATAGTCAAATTCATTTTGTATGCTATTGCTGTCTAGATTGTTCATCGGATTCAAACGAAGCCAACAAGGTACTGGTACTATCGAATAGTGCAGTGGCATGTGCTTGTCATTGCCCAAGGACTTCTATTGTTACTTGACACACAAATTGCTGTGGCACTTGAGGTAGCATAGCTAATTACTGCTGACCTATTTGCTTGATGATGAGACTATATAAGCAGTAACGACTTGGCAACAGGTGGAGGGTATTGGTCATATTATAAAGTAGAAGATGTCAAATTGTATATGAAAAGGCAAGTGTGATTATTGAATTAGTATTTTTTGTAAATTTTATTGACAGTTGAAACCTATTACAGCAAGAGGCATGAGTCTAATTAATGCTTCTATAACCCACTGAATTTTTGCATCTTTTAGTTCAAGGCTACAATGCCAGCAATTCTTGTTCTTAAAGACTTTCAGAGATGCATCATATTGGATATCTTTATTTCATTCTAGGTGTACCATAAAGCTGGGCGCAATAGAGTTTGAAAGACAATCGGACATGATGTTTTGTCATCTTCCTGTTTGACCTGACATAGGAGCTCTTTGGCGAAACATCCAATAATTCATTTTTAATGTTTTATGTAAAAATAAATTAATTATATGTCAGCACGGGAAATGGATATTGTGTCATTTTCCTGTACATGCAATTTAGAGCTTCTCAGTTGCAAGCTACACTTTCAATTGCAGTAACAAGTCTTACCTACAGTTAGGCAGTCAATTACAACAAGGATAACAAGAGTAATCAAAATCAGAATAGTTACAGGTTGAAAATGCAGCACACACCCACCAGGTGCTGTTCTAAAGTCAGGTGCTGCGTGGGTGTTTGTACGAGCCCTGTGGCGATCTTGATGCAATTCAAAACCGCAAAACATTCATCTGCATTTTGTTGCGTTTCAATGCTGGCTGTAGGAGAGTCGAAGGAGGGTAGGATGCCTGAATATTTGAAAGTCAACCAAACTCAACAGAAAATCAAAGAGCTGGTATTTGAAAATTTGACCGGACATAAATGTCCGTGCAAAGCTGCAAACAATCTGACAAACTATCGCTTTGGCCGGTAAATGTCTGATGTCCAGTCGTTATTTTGCACCTTGCCATATCTAGAATCAGTACAGTTTTACTAGTGTTGTTAAAGATTGTAAGAAGAGTATCTTGTAGAGCTGTGGAATTGGTGGTTTGGGTTCGAGCTACGCTGCTTGTTCACTCATCTTACTTGATGACGGTAAAACAAATGGCAATAAATTATGTTTCCCGTCATCTGATAAAGATCCAAACTTTGATTTTGCCAGGTCCCAGGGTTGACAGACTCTCTTGGTAGCTTATACGGTCTTCTCGATGTTCGACGAACCATTTATCCAAAGTTGCTAGCTTTGCAAGGAAGATTGGATATCATGATGTCTCAAGTAGGGACAGATAAATTTCTGTAAGATGACATGCGTTAGCTTTTTCTTGTTTGCTAGATTGCCATGCAAGGAAACACCGATGATGGCAAAACTGACTCAGGAGCAATGGCTGTGTATACAGAGGAAGGTATGAAATGTAACAGTATTGTGTATTGCTTGTATACTAGCATGCAGTGTCAAGTTTGTTGAGGTGTGTCTGTTTGAAATATGTTTAAGTTAACCAATTAAACTTGTTTGTTTCAAGTTTTATAAAGCATGAGCTTGTTTTCTCAAACCTGAGCTGTTAATTTGTTTTTGTTAATTTTTGTATAAATGTAGAGTAGCAACGTTATGTCTGCTTGAGAGCACTTTTACTCAGCGTGGCGTCTTCTTGTGCTGTCCTTGATTATATGGCAACACTTAGTTTAAAATCTATCAGCTACTTTTATTACTACCTTTATGTTGGCAAAGAATTTTTTTGATGTTAAAGTGAGGTCTGTGATGAAAGAATTCTTAATGTCTGGTTATAGTGTGGTGTATGTACATGCCTTTTTTTACATATTTTTGTCTCACTTTATATATTTGTTCTATTCAAGTCTGTATTACTGAATTTCAGTAATCCCACAATACCATCACTGTTTAAGACTAATGGATGCCAATATATTTTATCTTATTAGGGTAGGTGTACCTAATTGTGGACACTTCCCAGTAATTTGAGGTACAAAGCTGTTTTCTCTGGTAACCCGCAACGAAGAGACAGGAAAACATGTCTGATGTATGCACCAATGTCTGAATGGTCCTGTATGACTAGAATTGCACAAACGCCAGCTACCGCACTAGCAAAATATACGGGCTAATATCTGTAAACAGCCAATCACGGGGTGTATCCTAATTGTGGACATTTTTTTCTCTGCTACAGAAAGCAACTTGGTCTGAGTAACAGCAGGACTAGATACTTGAATGGTTGCCTCACAAGCTGGTATTTTTTTAGCCGCAATCAAAACCATATTCTGTGATGTATCACCAGGATTTACCTGCGAAAATGTTAACACCTACATAGTTTCACCCATCATATCCAGAAATTCAAGGTATACGAATCGATCATTTACTGGATTGTGAAAGTTCTCTGACATTGGTTAAGCAATTATCGTGTATCTTGGTAAAGTTTTGAGCTTAGTTACGTTGACTGTGCCTTGCTAAAGAAGCACTTCATGTGCATGGAGCAAATGTGCAATTCCAGTTCATTAAACACCTGAATATCTTCACTCAGACTAGACTTACCATCCAGCTGTTTTCACCGCTATTGCATCTGGCCACAATAAGGTATGGCATGAGAACAAACAAAGTAGGTGGAATGTTAATATCATCGACAGTAGTAATCCAGTCAGAATTTGACTGTCTTTACTGCTACCAGATCTGGCAACAGTAGGGACGAAATGAAAACTTGCAAACTGAAATAAGACATTGAAGGTCAGCACTACCTTGTTTGATATCAATAATTAGCTCCACCAGCAACGCAGAAAGACTCTAGAACATGTAAACATGATTGATCGTCTCCTGCATTGTATTGTAGACAGAACACTTATCGTATTTGCCTGTAATAACGCCCATACCGAAATAACGCCCATGCCGGTATATACGCCCATGTGTGACAGGTCAGAACTGTCAGCCCAAAAAGAAACGTCCGTGTCCAACTATACGCCCAAGCCCAAGTATTAAGTCCAGGATACACATGCGCAGACAAAACAAAATGGGGTCCGCAAAACATTCATCTCCGTCTGTGTGCATTTGATGAGGTGGTGTCAGTGTTGAGTGAAAATTACCGACCCTGATGCTTTTGACCGGCTTCCACTCTGGTTTGCATGTGCATACATATAGTGTTTGGTTTCTACGTGTATGCTGATGCTGTACGGATACCAGTACCTTTGATCTTGCAAATGGATAATTGCAAGCATTTGTGGTATTTCTGTCTTCAAGTATTTAGATGATGACTGGCCAAACGACAGCATTTTGCGATCATATATACACCTGGGACCAAAATAACGTCCATGCCCTAGTGTATGCCCAGAAAAAATGTTTCTATACACCCAGGGCGTTATTACGGGCGAATACAGTAGTTTCTGCAAAATTTGAAAGGCACGACGTCATTTACACTGAGGCGATACACCACAAACACAAGGTTTTAATCGTGGCCCAAAATACATAAATACCAGCTTGTGAGGCAACTATTAAGGTAACTAGTCCAGCTGTTACTCAGACCCATTTGCTTTCTGTTTACAGATGTTAGCCCGTATACTTTGCTAGTGCGCTAGCTGATGTTTTGCAATTCTAGTCGTACAGGTATTGTTCCGAATCTTAGACATTGGTTGTAGATCTGATATGTTTCCCTGTCTCTTCGTTGCAGACTACCAGAAAAAACAGCGATTGTAACTCAAGTTACTGGGGAGTGTCTAGGAACTCCTTATGTTGAAGTATTGGGCTGCTCTGTTGCGGAGTCAGAGCAACTGTTAGTTTCACTGATTCAGCTGCTAGTATGGGAATTTGAATGACGATGACCAAGGACACCATTTTCTCTCCCTCGGTAGCTGCCGATTTCTTTTGTTTAATTAACGACTCATGCATCTTTAAGGCAATCCTATCCCAGCAAAATACCGTACTGACGCGATTAATACCCCAGGCCTCGAGTAAAGGCCCATCCCCACCTTTGGTCCAGGTCCTAAGACTTTCACACCTTTTTGTTCTTTAATTGGTGCTAATTGGCGCTTTCTATATAGACTAGCTTCTTTAATTGCCTACACATTTGGCAACGTGTTCTAGGCAGCTATGCCCAAGAGATATCGTATCGTTACTGTTGAATACAAGATCAGCGTTGTTGAATGGCATCAAGGCAATGGCTCGATGGTGTCGAAAACCGCCAACCAATTTAGCATTGACAGGAAGTGTAAGCGGGACTGGAATGCAAAGTACAAGGAGCTAAAGCGACACAAAGCAACTCTGAAAGGAAAGAAAGCAAGAAAGATGCACGACGGATGTGAACAATTAAGTGTACAGCTTGATGACCAGATGTTTGACTTTTTGCAAGAGAGGCGAAACTTTGGCCTGGCAGTTTCTAACATCGCACTGATAGACAAGCAAAGCAAGTTGCTGCAGAACTAAACATTGTAGGATTTAAAGCAAGCAATGGATGGTATGTCGGTTGGAAGCAACGCTTTAAGGTAGGACTACGGCGCAAAACAAATGAGTCTCAAGCCCTTTCGAAGCATTATCAAGATGACTTTCTTGGATTTTGCTGACAAATTATCCGGTTGCGTGAGACACATGACTATACTCCGTATAATTTGGCAAACATGGATGAGACAATGGTTTGCTACGACAGTGTTCCTACCGTTACCAACAATGTTCATGGTGAAAAGACCATAAGAGTATGAGGTACCGGTTACCAGAAGAAAGGCTGCACTGTTGCTCTTACAATTACAGCTAGCGGGCACTTGTCATATTCAAGGAGCCAACAGGTGCAATCGGTTTGAGAGTGAGGCACCATTTGATGATTCCAGCTAATGTCCTTGTATCTGCGTCAAAGAGTGGTTGGATGACTAGAGAAACAATGGCCCTTTGGATTAGAAGGGTGTGGGGTAATCCTGAAGACAATGTTCGACGTCTCCTTGTACTAGATGAGTACAGAGTGCACAAAACGGAAGAGGTGAGAGAGTATGCGGAAGATAAGAAAACCGATCTCGTCTATGTTCTAGGTGGGTGTACTAGCCTCGCACAACCACTAGATGTTTCAATCAATAAGCCATTTAAGTCGAATATGTGTCATTTGTGAGAACGATGAGCATTTGATAACCTGAGAGGCACAGCTAGGGAGCATCCATCACAGCAGCAAGTAATCAACGGGATTTCCAAAGCATGGTCATCCATTTTACCAGATACAATTGTGAAGTAATTTCTTCACTGTGGAATCTCCAACACTGTGGACAGATCACAAGATGATGAGGTATTAGATCACTTTCCACTAGATGAAGCAGAGACGAGACAAGAGGCAGCAAGCTTGCTATTCAGTGACTCTCAATCAGATTTCGAGTTTGAAGGTTTTAATGACTCAGATTTAGATGATTAGATTCTTCATTTTACCTTGTGACTGCGGTTGTCCGCAATGGATGGCTTGTCAGGTGGTTAATTACTTGTCAATTTATTAAGTTAATTACTTCTGCCAATTAACACCTCCAGGTGTCAGGTTTTGAGTAAAGTCCCATCCCCTAGTTTACCTTTGATGCTAGCCAACCATGGGGTGGAGTATTAATCGCATCAGTACGGTAGTCAATATCATCAAAACGGCATCAAAAGCCATCTAAACAAGCGCGCTACTAAACCTAAACCACTTTGCTAAACCTACTAGAAAACAGGTTAAAAAAATCGGTTTAGGTTTAGAATATAACTGGTTTAGTGCAGGTGGAAACAGGTCTATTCTTAAACCAGTTTAGTTTAAACCACTTGCTAAACCGGTTTAGGTGCTAGTGGAAACACGTCCTATGAGTTTTGGCCTTGCAGAATATATTGTCAAGGGCACGTTTCCACTAGCACCTAAACCGGTTTAACAAGTGGTTTAAGCTAAACTTGTTTAAGGATTGACCTGTTCCACCTGTGCTCAAACAGTTATATTCTAGACGTAAACCGATTTCTTAAACCCGTTTTGTAGGTTTAGCAAAGTAGTTTAGGTTTAACCGTCACGTGACAGTAGTGGCTTGTTTAGATGGCTTCTGACAATGCCATTTTGATGATATTAATTGCCCTTAAAGATGTAAGGGTCTTTAACTAATGAAAAGAAATCAGCAGCTAGACGGAAAGAGAGAGATAGTGTTCTTAGTCATCGTCATGCAAATTCCTACTAGCAGATGCTGAATCAGTGACAACCAACAGTTGCTCTGACTCGGCGACAGAGTAGCTCAATACTTCAAAATAAGATGGTTTTTTTGCACATCCCAGATGTGCAAATTCTTAATGCAAACAGAGCCCAAGCTGAGCCTATTATGTGGATCTTCTATAGAAAAGTTCAATGATTTTAAGTCTTCTGAACTACATCACCCAGCATTGTCGAGTACCATGAGCTGGACGTTTATAATTAAAAATCTACTGTGTAGCTGTTTTTGGGGATGTTTGTTTGACATTCTGACGTGTCCCAACCACTGAAGTCATTGTCTTTGAATTTCAGGTTTATGTGATGTTCTTTTACTGTGGCCAGACTTTCTTGGTTGGTTTTTTATGCCATTTGGACACTCCAAGAATCGTCCTAATACTGGGAATGTCTGAAACAGCGCCCATGGCAGCAATATGGAAAATGAGATTTTTATGGAAGAAATCCATTCTCAATAAGAACCCGGGCGGTTTGTAGGAAACTCTGGAAATTTGGCAGATTGAGTTGAGTGCCACAGAGTAGGCAAGTGTGAGGCCCATCTTGCAACATCCTGCCTATATCCTATTACTTAGTCATTCTAAATGTTAGAGTCTGACCAGGCATGATGGCACTCTTATGCTTCTTGTCAGGTGTTCTTTAGAGGTTTCTTTCTTTAATCCACAGTGTAAGACAAGTGTCTGGTTGCCAAACTTGTACGTGCACTGTAGTATAGTAACGCACATTATGTACAGCCTTGGAATATTGACCAACTTTGGGCACTGACATCGGATTGCGTACTACAATCTTGATTCTCATTAGTGGCCCATGGGCTGTAAATGAGAATGGTTTCTAAAGATTTCCCAATGGGTGGTCATTTGGCTGTGCGTTGTTTTGGAAATTCCCTGTACATCTCATGTGAAATGTGTTCAGCTTACGGATGTTTGCTTAATTAAGTCACAGGCCAAGTCTCGTAGCTATATAACAACAATGGTAGAACTATACTTTGGAAAACTTTCAGTTTTATGGCTCTAGAGAAATTCCTATTGGAAAAAACTCGTTTCCAAGTTTTCCAATGTGCAAGTACAGTAGAACCTCGCTAATCCCGACCTTGCTAATCCGAACCCTCGCTAATTCGAATGGTCTTGGCGCCCTGCCTTGCGGGTCCAGGTCAGGTTCGGAGCTTCGAGGCAAGCAGATGCGGGTCATTACCGGCACGTAATAGAGAGAATCAATGTCGACTAGTCAACACAACACCAAGAGACTCAAGCGTCGTCACAAAACATTGACAATAGAAGATAACATTTTTCTACTGGACGATCTGCCAACTTGTTCCTATTCTGTTCTGTGCAAGCGCTATGGCGTCGGACATAGCACTATTTCTGATTTGAAGAAAAAAAGAGTCTGAGCTATGCCAGTTCAAGAAAAAGATCACTGAATTGGGTGCAAAACGATAAAAACTATGAAGTCTTGTTCTTTCGAAGACCTAGAAACGGCGTTATTCGTTAATTCGAACAATTCACTAATCCGAACTCGTTTGTGCTGAGAATGGTACAGAGCTGTTCGGATTAGCGAGGTTCTACTGTAGTAGCAACAACTGATTTAGGTGATCAACTTGCTAGAATGACGCACCCCTGCCTTCCACCATCTTCGGCTTGCCAAAGGCTGAAGTTAGCATGCATTCCTTCCCCTGGGCAAGGGAACTACCAGGAATACAAGGTTCCATATCTTACTGTCTTGGACACAGGGACACAGGGACACACACACACACACACACACACACACACACACACACACACACACACACACATACACACACACACACACACACACACACACACACACACACACACACACACACACACACCACACACACACACACACCACACACACACACACACACACACACACACACACACACCACACACACACACACA